>NW_028301602.1:51595000-51902500 GCF_987345545.1 Pholcus phalangioides | reverse complement strand
ATATGTTTTCCCTATCCGTTATAAAATTCTATACAAAGTAAATATGAAAAATTATAAATACTTGGAAAAAAAAATTTTTTGAAAAAATTGACAGAAACGTCACCGGTATGAAAATTTGAAATTGATACTTTTGTGTAAAATTTTCTTAAAAATGCAAACTAAAGGGATAAATATGAATATGAAAAAATTAGCTGATCGGTTTCACCGTCCATTGCACGGTTCCGTTCGGCATATATACGCTCTAGCGAAGGAAAATCTCTATTTCCTCTGTAGCTTAGTTGTCAGAGCACTCGTCCGGCAATCGAGGGACCCGGGTTCGACTCCCGGTAGAGGTAGTGATGAGTTTTTCCCTTCCTTAAAAAGAAAAAAAATTAACATGTCAAATAATAAATATCTTCACAACATCCAGTCTTCCGTATATCTTGTATTAACAAGTGGAGAGCGACATTCATGTCATAAATATCAATATGTTTTCGCTATCCGTCATAAAATTCTATACAAAATAAATATGAAAAAATATGAATACGTAGAAAAAATTTTTTTTGAAAAAATTGACAATACCGTCCCTTACAGGTATGCAAATTTAAAATTTATACTTTTGTGGGAAATTTTCTTCACATTCAGACAGAAGGGATAAATGTGGATATGCTTTCTCTATCCGTCATGAAATTCCATACAAAATGAATATGAAAGATTATGAATACTTGGAAAAAAATTTTTTTGAAAAAATTGAGTGAAACGTCCCTCACCGGTATAAAAATTTGAAATTGATACTTTTGTGTAAAATTTTCTTAAAAATGCAAACTCAAGGGATAAATATGAATATGAACAAATATGAATACGTAGAAAAAAATTTTTTTGAAAAAATTGACAATACCGTCCCTTACAGGTATGCAAATTTAAAATTTATACTTTTGTGGGAAATTTTCTTAAAAATTCAAACTAAAGGGATAAATATGAATATGTTTTCCTTATCCATCATGAAATTCTATACAAAATAAATATGAAAAAATATAAATACGTGGAAAAAATTTTTTTTTAAAAAATTGGCAGTACCGTCCCTTATAGGTATGAAAATTTAAAATCCATACTTTTGTGGGAAATTTTCTTCAGATTCAGACAGGAGGGATAAATGTGGATATGTTTTCTCTATCCGACATGAAATTCTATACAAAATGAATATGAAAGATTATGAATACTTGGAAAAATAATTTTTTCAAAAAATCGACAGTACCGTCGCTCACAACTTTGAAAATTTAAATTTGATACTTTTGTGGGAAATCTTCTTAAAAATTCAAACTCAAGCGATAAATATCAATATGTTTTCCCTATCCGTTATAAAATTCTATACAAAATAAATATGAAAAATTATGAATATGTGGAAAAATACTTTTTTTGAAAAAGTTGACAGTACCGTCCGTCCCTTACAGGTATGAAAATTCAAAATTGATACTTTTGTGGGAAATTTTCTTCAGATTCAGACAGGAGGGATAAATGTAGATATGTTTTCTCTATCCGTCATGAAATTCTATACAAAATGAATATGAAAGATTATGAATACTTGGAAAAAAAAATTTTTTGAAAAAATTGACAGAAACGTCCCTCACCGGTATGAAAATTTGAAATTGATACTTTTGTGTAAAATTTTCTTAAAAATTCAAACTCAAGGGATAAATATGAATATGAAAAAATACGAATACGTAGAAAAAAATTTTTTTGAAAAAATTGACAATACCGTGCCTTACAGGTATGCAAATTTTCTTAAAAATTCAAACTCAAGGGATAAATATGAATATGAAAAAATTAGCTGATCGGTTTCACCGTCCATTGCACGGTTCCGTTCGGCATATATACGCTCTAGCGAAGGAAAATCTCTATTTCCTCTGTAGCTTAGTGGTCAGAGCACTCGTCCGGCAATCGAGGGACCCGGGTTCGACTCCCGGTAGAGGTAGTGATGAGTTTTTTCCTTCCTTAAAAAAAAAAAAAAAATTAACATCTCAAATAATAAATATCTTCACAACATCCAGTCTTCCGTATATCTTGTATTAACAAGTGGAGAGCGACATTCATGTCATAAATATCAATATGTTTTCCTTATCCATCATGAAATTCTATACAAAATAAATATGAAAAATTATGAATACGTGGAAAAATAATTTTTCTGAAAAAATTGACAGTACCGTCCGTCCCTTACAGCTATGAAAATTCAAAATTGATACTTTTGTGGGAAATTTTCTTCAGATTCAGACAGGAGGGATAAATGTGGATATGTTTTCTCTATCCGTCATGAAATTCTATACAAAATGAATATGAAAGATTATGAATACTTGGAAAAATAATTTTTTCAAAAAATCGACAGTACCGTCGCTCACAACTTTGAAAATTTAAATTTGATACTTTTGTGGGAAATCTTCTTAAAAATTCAAACTCAAGGGATAAATATCAATATGTTTTCCCTATCCGTTATAAAATTCTATACAAAATAAATATGAAAAATTATGAATATGTGGAAAAATACTTTGTTTGAAAAAGTTGACAGTACCGTCCGTCCCTTACAGGTATGAAAATTCAAAATTGATACTTTTGTGGGAAATTTTCTTCAGATTCAGACAGGAGGGATAAATGTGGATATGTTTTCTCTATCCGTCATGAAATTCTATACAAAATGAATATGAAAGATTATGAATACTTGGAAAAAAAAATTTTTTGAAAAAATTGACAGAAACGTCCCTCACCGGTATGAAAATTTGAAATTGATACTTTTGTGTAAAATTTGCTTAAAAATTCAAACTCAAGGGATAAATATGAATATGAAAAAATACGAATACGTAGAAAAAATTTTTTTTGAAAAAATTGACAATACCGTGCCTTACAGGTATGCAAATTTAAAATTTATACTTTTGTGGGAAATTTTCTTAAAAATTCAAACTCAAGGGATAAATATCAATATGTTTTCCCTATCCGTTATAAAATTCTATACAAAGTAAATATGAAAAATTATAAATACTTGGAAAAAAAAATTTTTTGAAAAAATTGACAGAAACGTCACCGGTATGAAAATTTGAAATTGATACTTTTGTGTAAAATTTTCTTAAAAATGCAAACTAAAGGGATAAATATGAATATGAAAAAATTAGCTGATCGGTTTCACCGTCCATTGCACGGTTCCGTTCGGCATATATACGCTCTAGCGAAGGAAAATCTCTATTTCCTCTGTAGCTTAGTTGTCAGAGCACTCGTCCGGCAATCGAGGGACCCGGGTTCGACTCCCGGTAGAGGTAGTGATGAGTTTTTCCCTTCCTTAAAAAGAAAAAAAATTAACATGTCAAATAATAAATATCTTCACAACATCCAGTCTTCCGTATATCTTGTATTAACAAGTGGAGAGCGACATTCATGTCATAAATATCAATATGTTTTCGCTATCCGTCATAAAATTCTATACAAAATAAATATGAAAAAATATGAATACGTAGAAAAAATTTTTTTTGAAAAAATTGACAATACCGTTCCTTACAGGTATGCAAATTTAAAATTTATACTTTTGTGGGAAATTTTCTTCACATTCAGACAGAAGGGATAAATGTGGATATGCTTTCTCTATCCGTCATGAAATTCCATACAAAATGAATATGAAAGATTATGAATACTTGGAAAAAAATTTTTTTGAAAAAATTGAGTGAAACGTCCCTCACCGGTATAAAAATTTGAAATTGATACTTTTGTGTAAAATTTTCTTAAAAATGCAAACTCAAGGGATAAATATGAATATGAACAAATATGAATACGTAGAAAAAAATTTTTTTGAAAAAATTGACAATACCGTCCCTTACAGGTATGCAAATTTAAAATTTATACTTTTGTGGGAAATTTTCTTAAAAATTCAAACTAAAGGGATAAATATGAATATGTTTTCCTTATCCATCATGAAATTCTATACAAAATAAATATGAAAAAATATAAATACGTGGAAAAAATTTTTTTTTAAAAAATTGGCAGTACCGTCCCTTATAGGTATGAAAATTTAAAATCCATACTTTTGTGGGAAATTTTCTTCAGATTCAGACAGGAGGGATAAATGTGGATATGTTTTCTCTATCCGACATGAAATTCTATACAAAATGAATATGAAAGATTATGAATACTTGGAAAAATAATTTTTTGAAAAAATCGACAGTACCGTCGCTCACAACTTTGAAAATTTAAATTTGATACTTTTGTGGGAAATCTTCTTAAAAATTCAAACTCAAGCGATAAATATCAATATGTTTTCCCTATCCGTTATAAAATTCTATACAAAATAAATATGAAAAATTATGAATATGTGGAAAAATACTTTTTTTGAAAAAGTTGACAGTACCGTCCGTCCCTTACAGGTATGAAAATTCAAAATTGATACTTTTGTGGGAAATTTTCTTCAGATTCAGACAGGAGGGATAAATGTAGATATGTTTTCTCTATCCGTCATGAAATTCTATACAAAATGAATATGAAAGATTATGAATACTTGGAAAAAAAAATTTTTTGAAAAAATTGACAGAAACGTCCCTCACCGGTATGAAAATTTGAAATTGATACTTTTGTGTAAAATTTTCTTAAAAATTCAAACTCAAGGGATAAATATGAATATGAAAAAATACGAATACGTAGAAAAAAATTTTTTTGAAAAAATTGACAATACCGTGCCTTACAGGTATGCAAATTTTCTTAAAAATTCAAACTCAAGGGATAAATATGAATATGAAAAAATTAGCTGATCGGTTTCACCGTCCATTGCACGGTTCCGTTCGGCATATATACGCTCTAGCGAAGGAAAATCTCTATTTCCTCTGTAGCTTAGTGGTCAGAGCACTCGTCCGGCAATCGAGGGACCCGGGTTCGACTCCCGGTAGAGGTAGTGATGAGTTTTTTCCTTCCTTAAAAAAAAAAAAAAAATTAACATCTCAAATAATAAATATCTTCACAACATCCAGTCTTCCGTATATCTTGTATTAACAAGTGGAGAGCGACATTCATGTCATAAATATCAATATGTTTTCCTTATCCATCATGAAATTCTATACAAAATAAATATGAAAAATTATGAATACGTGGAAAAATAATTTTTCTGAAAAAATTGACAGTACCGTCCGTCCCTTACAGCTATGAAAATTCAAAATTGATACTTTTGTGGGAAATTTTCTTCAGATTCAGACAGGAGGGATAAATGTGGATATGTTTTCTCTATCCGTCATGAAATTCTATACAAAATGAATATGAAAGATTATGAATACTTGGAAAAATAATTTTTTCAAAAAATCGACAGTACCGTCGCTCACAACTTTGAAAATTTAAATTTGATACTTTTGTGGGAAATCTTCTTAAAAATTCAAACTCAAGGGATAAATATCAATATGTTTTCCCTATCCGTTATAAAATTCTATACAAAATAAATATGAAAAATTATGAATATGTGGAAAAATACTTTGTTTGAAAAAGTTGACAGTACCGTCCGTCCCTTACAGGTATGAAAATTCAAAATTGATACTTTTGTGGGAAATTTTCTTCAGATTCAGACAGGAGGGATAAATGTGGATATGTTTTCTGTATCCGTCATGAAATTCTATACAAAATGAATATGAAAGATTATGAATACTTGGAAAAAAAAATTTTTTGAAAAAATTGACAGAAACGTCCCTCACCGGTATGAAAATTTGAAATTGATACTTTTGTGTAAAATTTGCTTAAAAATTCAAACTCAAGGGATAAATATGAATATGAAAAAATACGAATACGTAGAAAAAATTTTTTTTGAAAAAATTGACAATACCGTGCCTTACAGGTATGCAAATTTAAAATTTATACTTTTGTGGGAAATTTTCTTAAAAATTCAAACTCAAGGGATAAATATCAATATGTTTTCCCTATCCGTTATAAAATTCTATACAAAGTAAATATGAAAAATTATAAATACTTGGAAAAAAAAATTTTTTGAAAAAATTGACAGAAACGTCACCGGTATGAAAATTTGAAATTGATACTTTTGTGTAAAATTTTCTTAAAAATGCAAACTAAAGGGATAAATATGAATATGAAAAAATTAGCTGATCGGTTTCACCGTCCATTGCACGGTTCCGTTCGGCATATATACGCTCTAGCGAAGGAAAATCTCTATTTCCTCTGTAGCTTAGTTGTCAGAGCACTCGTCCGGCAATCGAGGGACCCGGGTTCGACTCCCGGTAGAGGTAGTGATGAGTTTTTCCCTTCCTTAAAAAGAAAAAAAATTAACATGTCAAATAATAAATATCTTCACAACATCCAGTCTTCCGTATATCTTGTATTAACAAGTGGAGAGCGACATTCATGTCATAAATATCAATATGTTTTCGCTATCCGTCATAAAATTCTATACAAAATAAATATGAAAAAATATGAATACGTAGAAAAAATTTTTTTTGAAAAAATTGACAATACCGTCCCTTACAGGTATGCAAATTTAAAATTTATACTTTTGTGGGAAATTTTCTTCACATTCAGACAGAAGGGATAAATGTGGATATGCTTTCTCTATCCGTCATGAAATTCCATACAAAATGAATATGAAAGATTATGAATACTTGGAAAAAAATTTTTTTGAAAAAATTGAGTGAAACGTCCCTCACCGGTATAAAAATTTAAAATTTATACTTTTGTGGGAAATTTTCTTAAAAATTCAAACTAAAGGGATAAATATGAATATGTTTTCCTTATCCATCATGAAATTCTATACAAAATAAATATGAAAAAATATAAATACGTGGAAAAAATTTTTTTTTAAAAAATTGGCAGTACCGTCCCTTATAGGTATGAAAATTTAAAATCCATACTTTTGTGGGAAATTTTCTTCAGATTCAGACAGGAGGGATAAATGTGGATATGTTTTCTCTATCCGACATGAAATTCTATACAAAATGAATATGAAAGATTATGAATACTTGGAAAAATAATTTTTTGAAAAAATCGACAGTACCGTCGCTCACAACTTTGAAAATTTAAATTTGATACTTTTGTGGGAAATCTTCTTAAAAATTCAAACTCAAGGGATAAATATCAATATGTTTTCCCTATCCGTTATAAAATTCTATACAAAATAAATATGAAAAATTATGAATATGTGGAAAAATAATTTTTTTGAAAAAATTGACAGTACCGTCCGTTCCCTACATGTATGAAAATTCAAAATTGATACTTTTGTGGGAAATTTTCTTCAGATTCAGACAGGAGGGATAAATGTGGATATGCTTTCTCTATCCGTCATGAAATTCCATACAAAATGAATATGAAAAAAATTTTTTTGAAAAAATTGACAATACCGTGCCTTACAGGTATGCAAATTTAAAATTTATACTTTTGTGGGAAATTTTCTTAAAAATTCAAACTCAAGGGATAAATATGAATATGAAAAAATTAGCTGATCGGTTTCACCGTCCATTGCACGGTTCCGTTCGGCATATATACGCTCTAGCGAAGGAAAATCTCTATTTCCTCTGTAGCTTAGTGGTCAGAGCACTCGTCCGGCAATCGAGGGACCTGGGTTCGACTCCCGGTAGAGGTAGTGATGAGTTTTTTCCTTCCTTAAAAAAAAAAAAAATTAACATCTCAAATAATAAATATCTTCACAACATCCAGTCTTCCGTATATCTTGTATTATCAAGTGGAGAGCGACATTCATGTCATAAATATCAATATGTTTTCGCTATCCGTCATAAAATTCTATACAAAATAAATATGAAAAAATATGAATACGTAGAAAAATTTTTTTTTGAAAAAATTGACAATACCGTCCCTTACAGGTATGGAAATTTAAAATTTATACTTTTGTGGGAAATTTTCTTCACATTCAGACAGAAGGGATAAATGTGGATATGCTTTCTCTATCCGTCATGAAATTCCAAACAAAATGAATATGAAAGATTATGAATACTTGGAATAAATATCTTCACAACATCCAGTCTTCCGTATATCTTGTATTAACAAGTGGAGAGCGACATTCATGTCATAAATATCAATATGTTTTCGCTATCCGTCATAAAATTCTATACAAAATAAATATGAAAAAATATGAATACGTAGAAAAATTTTTTTTTGAAAAAATTGACAATACCGTCCCTTACAGGTATGCAAATTTAAAATTTATACTTTTGTGGGAAATTTTCTTCACATTCAGACAGAAGGGATAAATGTGGATATGCTTTCTCTATCCGTCATGAAATTCCATACAAAATGAATATGAAAGATTATGAATACTTGGAAAAAAATTTTTTTGAAAAAATTGAGTGAAACGTCCCTCACCGGTATAAAAATTTGAAATTGATACTTTTGTGTAAAATTTTCTTAAAAATGCAAACTCAAGGGATAAATATGAATATGAACAAATATGAATACGTAGAAAAAAATTTTTTTGAAAAAATTGACAATACCGTCCCTTACAGGTATGCAAATTTAAAATTTATACTTTTGTGGGAAATTTTCTTAAAAATTCAAACTAAAGGGATAAATATGAATATGTTTTCCTTATCCATCATGAAATTCTATACAAAATAAATATGAAAAAATATAAATACGTGGAAAAAATTTTTTTTTTAAAAATTGGCAGTACCGTCCCTTATAGGTACGAAAATTTAAAATCCATACTTTTGTGGGAAATTTTCTTCAGATTCAGACAGGAGGGATAAATGTGGATATGTTTTCTCTATCCGTCATGAAATTCTATACAGAATGAATATGAAAGATTATGAATACTTGGAAAAATAATTTTTTCAAAAAATCGACAGTACCGTCGCTCACAACTTTGAAAATTTAAATTTGATACTTTTGTGGGAAATCTTCTTAAAAATTCAAACTCAAGGGATAAATATCAATATGTTTTCCCTATCCGTTATAAAATTCTATACAAAATAAATATGAAAAATTATGAATATGTGGAAAAATACTTTTTTTGAAAAAGTTGACAGTATCGTCCGTCCCTTACAGGTATGAAAATTCAAAATTGATACTTTTGTGGGAAATTTTCTTCAGATTCAGACAAGGAGGGATAAATGTGGATATGTTTTCTCTATCCGTCATGAAATTCCATACAAAATGAATATGAAAGATTATGAATACTTGGAAAAAAATTTTTTTGAAAAAATTGAGTGAAACGTCCCTCACCGGTATGAAAATTTGAAATTGATACTTTTGTGTAAAATTTTCTTAAAAATTCAAACTCAAGGGATAAATATGAATATGAAAAAATACGAATACGTAGAAAAAATTTTTTTTGAAAAAATTGACAATACCGTGCCTTACAGGTATGCAAATTTAAAATTTATACTTTTGTGGGAAATTTTCTTAAAAATTCAAACTCAAGGGATATCAATCACAAGGGATATCACAATATCAATATGTTTTCCCTATCCGTTATAAAATTCTATACAAAGTAAATATGAAAAATTATGAATACTTGGAAAAAAAAATTTTTTGAAAAAATTGACAGAAACGTCACCGGTATGAAATTCTGAAATTGATACTTTTGTGTAAAATTTTCTTAAAAATGCAAACTAAAGGGATCAATATGAATATGAAAAAATTAGCTGATCGGTTTCACCGTCCATTGCACGGTTCCGTTCGGCATATATACGCTCTAGCGAAGGAAAATCTCTATTTCCTCTGTAGCTTAGTGGTCAGAGCACTCGTCCGGCAATCGAGGGACCCGGGTTCGACTCCCGGTAGAGGTAGTGATGAGTTTTTTCCTTCCTTAAAAAAAAAAAAAAATTAACATCTCAAATAATAAATATCTTCACAACATCCAGTCTTCCGTATATCTTGTATTATCAAGTGGAGAGCGACATTCATGTCATAAATATCAATATGTTTTCCCTATCCGTCATAAAATTCTATACAAAATAAATATGAAAAAATATGAATACGTAGAATAATTTTTTTTTGAAAAAATTGACAATATCGTCCCTTACAGGTATGCAAATTTAAAATTTATACTTTTGTGGGAAATTTTCTTCACATTCAGACAGAAGGGATAAATGTGGATATGCTTTCTCTATCCGTCATGAAATTCCATACAAAATGAATATGAAAGATTATGAATACTTGGAAAAAAATTTTTTTGAAAAAATTGAGTGAAACGTCCCTCACCGGTATAAAAATTTGAAATTGATACTTTTGTGTAAAATTTTCTTAAAAATGCAAACTCAAGGGATAAATATGAATATGAACAAATATGAATACGTAGAAAAAAATTTTTTTGAAAAAATTGACAATACCGTCCCTTACAGGTATGCAAATTTAAAATTTATACTTTTGTGGGAAATTTTCTTAAAAATTCAAACTAAAGGGATAAATATGAATATGTTTTCCTTATCCATCATGAAATTCTATACAAAATAAATATGAAAAAATATAAATACGTGAAAAAAATTTTTTTTTTAAAAATTGGCAGTACCGTCCCTTATAGGTATGAAAATTTAAAATCCATACTTTTGTGGGAAATTTTCTTCAGATTCAGCATTCAGACAGGAGGGATAAATGTGGATATGCTTTCTCTATCCGTCATGAAATTCTATACAAAATGAATATGAAAGATTATGAATACTTGGAAAAATAATTTTTTCAAAAAATCGACAGTACCGTCGCTCACAACTTTGAAAATTTAAATTTGGTACTTTTGTGGGAAATCTTCTTAAAAATTCAAACTCAAGGGATAAATATCAATATGTTTTCCCTATCCGTTATAAAATTCTATACAAAATAAATATGAAAAATTATGAATATGTGGAAAAATAATTTTTTTGAAAAAATTGACAGTACCGTCCGTTCCCTACATGTATGAAAATTCAAAATTGATACTTTTGTGGGAAATTTTCTTCAGATTCAGACAGGAGGGATAAATGTGGATATGCTTTCTCTATCCGTCATGAAATTCCATACAAAATGAATATGAAAAAAAAAATTTTGAAAAAATTGACAATACCGTGCCTTACAGGTATGCAAATTTAAAATTCCATACAAACCATTCCATACAATTCCATACTTTTGTGGGAAATTTTCTTAAAAATGCAAACTCAAGGGATAAATATGAATATGAAAAAATTAGCTGATCGGTTTCACCGTCCATTGCACGGTTCCGTTCGGCATATATACGCTCTAGCGAAGGAAAATCTCTATTTCCTCTGTAGCTTAGTGGTCAGAGCACTCGTCCGGCAATCGAGGGACCCGGGTTCGACTCCCGGTAGAGGTAGTGATGAATTTTTTCCTTCCTTAAAAAAAAAAAAAAATTAACATCTCAAATAATAAATATCTTCACAACATCCAGTCTTCCGTATATCTTGTATTATCAAGTGGAGAGCGACATTCATGTCATAAATATCAATATGTTTTCGCTATCCGTCATAAAATTCTATACAAAATAAATATGAAAAAATATGAATACGTAGAAAAATTTTTTTTTGAAAAAATTGACAATACCGTCCCTTACAGGTATGGAAATTTAAAATTTATACTTTTGTGGGAAATTTTCTTCACATTCAGACAGAAGGGATAAATGTGGATATGCTTTCTCTATCCGTCATGAAATTCCAAACAAAATGAATATGAAAGATTATGAATACTTGGAATAAATATCTTCACAACATCCAGTCTTCCGTATATCTTGTATTAACAAGTGGAGAGCGACATTCATGTCATAAATATCAATATGTTTTCGCTATCCGTCATAAAATTCTAAACAAAATAAATATGAAAAAATATGAATACGTAGAAAAATTTTTTTTTGAAAAAATTGACAATACCGTCCCTTACAGGTATGCAAATTTAAAATTTATACTTTTGTGGGAAATTTTCTTCACATTCAGACAGAAGGGATAAATGTGGATATGCTTTCTCTATCCGTCATGAAATTCCATACAAAATGAATATGAAAGATTATGAATACTTGGAATAAATATCTTCACAACATCCAGTCTTCCGTATATCTTGTATTAACAAGTGGAGAGCGACATTCATGTCATAAATATCAATATGTTTTCACTATCCGTCATAAAATTCTATACAAAATAAATATGAAAAAATATGAATACGTAGAAAAATTTTTTTTTGAAAAAATTGACAATACCGTCCCTTACAGGTATGCAAATTTAAAATTTATACTTTTGTGGGAAATTTTCTTCACATTCAGACAGAAGGGATAAATGTGGATATGCTTTCTCTATCCGTCATGAAATTCCATACAAAATGAATATGAAAGATTATGAATACTTGGAAAAAAATTTTTTTGAAAAAATTGAGTGAAACGTCCCTCACCGGTATAAAAATTTGAAATTGATACTTTTGTGTAAAATTTTCTTAAAAATGCAAACTCAAGGGATAAATATGAATATGAACAAATATGAATACGTAGAAAAAAATTTTTTTGAAAAAATTCACAATACCGTTTCTTACACGTATGCAAATTTAAAATTTATACTTTTGTGGGAAATTTTCTTAAAAATTCAAACTAAAGGGATAAATATGAATATGTTTTCCTTATCCATCATGAAATTCTATACAAAATAAATATGAAAAAATATAAATACGTGAAAAAAATTTTTTTTTTAAAAATTGGCAGTACCGTCCCTTATAGGTATGAAAATTTAAAATCCATACTTTTGTGGGAAATTTTCTTCAGATTCAGACAGGAGGGATAAATGTGGATATGTTTTCTCTATCCGTCATGAAATTCTATACAAAATGAATATGAAAGATTATGAATACTTGGAAAAATAATTTTTTCAAAAAATCGACAGTACCGTCGGTCACAACTTTGAAAATTTAAATTTGATACTTTTGTGGGAAATCTTCTTAAAAATTCAAACTCAAGGGATAAATATCAATATGTTTTCCCTATCCGTTATAAAATTCTATACAAAATAAATATGAAAAATTATGAATATGTGGAAAAATAATTTTTTTGAAAAAATTGACAGTACCGTCCGTTCCCTACATGTATGAAAATTCAAAATTGATACTTTTGTGGGAAATTTTCTTCAGATTCAGACAGGAGGGATAAATGTGGATATGCTTTCTCTATCCGTCATGAAATTCTATACAAAATGAATATGAAAGATTATGAATACTTGGAAAAATAATTTTTTCCAAAAATCGTCAGTACCGTCGCTCACAACTTTGAAAATTTAAATTTGATACTTTTGTGGGAAATCTTCTTAAAAATTCAAACTCAAGGGATAAATATCAATATGTTTTCCCTATCCGTTATAAAATTCTATACAAAATAAATATGAAAAATTATGAATATGTGGAAAAATAATTTTTTTGAAAAAATTGACAGTACCGTCCGTTCCCTACATGTATGAAAATTCAAAATTGATACTTTTGTGGGAAATTTTCTTCAGATTCAGACAGGAGGGATAAATGTGGATATGCTTTCTCTATCCGTCATGAAATTCCATACAAAATGAATATGAAAAAAAAATTTTTGAAAAAATTGACAATACCGTGCCTTACAGGTATGCAAATTTAAAATTCCATACAAACCATTCCATACAATTCCATACTTTTGTGGGAAATTTTCTTAAAAATGCAAACTCAAGGGATAAATATGAATATGAAAAAATTAGCTGATCGGTTTCACCGTCCATTGCACGGTTCCGTTCGGCATATATACGCTCTAGCGAAGGAAAATCTCTATTTCCTCTGTAGCTTAGTGGTCAGAGCACTCGTCCGGCAATCGAGGGACCCGGGTTCGACTCCCGGTAGAGGTAGTGATGAATTTTTTCCTTCCTTAAAAAAAAAAAAAAATTAACATCTCAAATAATAAATATCTTCACAACATCCAGTCTTCCGTATATCTTGTATTATCAAGTGGAGAGCGACATTCATGTCATAAATATCAATATGTTTTCCCTATCCGTCATAAAATTCTATACAAAATAAATATGAAAAAATATGAATACGTAGAAAAATTTTTTTTTGAAAAAATTGACAATACCGTCCCTTACAGGTATGCAAATTTAAAATTTATACTTTTGTGGGAAATTTTCTTCACATTCAGACAGAAGGGATAAATGTGGATATGCTTTCTCTATCCGTCATGAAATTCCATACAAAATGAATATGAAAGATTATGAATACTTGGAATAAATATCTTCACAACATCCAGTTTTCCGTATATCTTGTATTAACAAGTGGAGAGCGACATTCATGTCATAAATATCAATATGTTTTCACTATCCGTCATAAAATTCTATACAAAATAAATATGAAAAATTATGAATATGTGGAAAAATACTTTGTTTGAAAAAGTTGACAGTACCGTCCGTCCCTTACAGGTATGAAAATTCAAAATTGATACTTTTGTGGGAAATTTTCTTCAGATTCAGACAGGAGGGATAAATGTGGATATGTTTTCTCTATCCGTCATGAAATTCTATACAAAATGAATATGAAAGATTATGAATACTTGGAAAAAAAAATTTTTTGAAAAAATTGACAGAAACGTCCCTCACCGGTATGAAAATTTGAAATTGATACTTTTGTGTAAAATTTGCTTAAAAATTCAAACTCAAGGGATAAATATGAATATGAAAAAATACGAATACGTAGAAAAAATTTTTTTTGAAAAAATTGACAATACCGTGCCTTACAGGTATGCAAATTTAAAATTTATACTTTTGTGGGAAATTTTCTTAAAAATTCAAACTCAAGGGATAAATATCAATATGTTTTCCCTATCCGTTATAAAATTCTATACAAAGTAAATATGAAAAATTATAAATACTTGGAAAAAAAAATTTTTTGAAAAAATTGACAGAAACGTCACCGGTATGAAAATTTGAAATTGATACTTTTGTGTAAAATTTTCTTAAAAATGCAAACTAAAGGGATAAATATGAATATGAAAAAATTAGCTGATCGGTTTCACCGTCCATTGCACGGTTCCGTTCGGCATATATACGCTCTAGCGAAGGAAAATCTCTATTTCCTCTGTAGCTTAGTTGTCAGAGCACTCGTCCGGCAATCGAGGGACCCGGGTTCGACTCCCGGTAGAGGTAGTGATGAGTTTTTCCCTTCCTTAAAAAGAAAAAAAATTAACATGTCAAATAATAAATATCTTCACAACATCCAGTCTTCCGTATATCTTGTATTAACAAGTGGAGAGCGACATTCATGTCATAAATATCAATATGTTTTCGCTATCCGTCATAAAATTCTATACAAAATAAATATGAAAAAATATGAATACGTAGAAAAAATTTTTTTTGAAAAAATTGACAATACCGTCCCTTACAGGTATGCAAATTTAAAATTTATACTTTTGTGGGAAATTTTCTTCACATTCAGACAGAAGGGATAAATGTGGATATGCTTTCTCTATCCGTCATGAAATTCCATACAAAATGAATATGAAAGATTATGAATACTTGGAAAAAAATTTTTTTGAAAAAATTGAGTGAAACGTCCCTCACCGGTATAAAAATTTGAAATTGATACTTTTGTGTAAAATTTTCTTAAAAATGCAAACTCAAGGGATAAATATGAATATGAACAAATATGAATACGTAGAAAAAAATTTTTTTGAAAAAAGTGACAATACCGTCCCTTACAGGTATGCAAATTTAAAATTTATACTTTTGTGGGAAATTTTCTTAAAAATTCAAACTAAAGGGATAAATATGAATATGTTTTCCTTATCCATCATGAAATTCTATACAAAATAAATATGAAAAAATATAAATACGTGGAAAAAATTTTTTTTTAAAAAATTGGCAGTACCGTCCCTTATAGGTATGAAAATTTAAAATCCATACTTTTGTGGGAAATTTTCTTCAGATTCAGACAGGAGGGATAAATGTGGATATGTTTTCTCTATCCGACATGAAATTCTATACAAAATGAATATGAAAGATTATGAATACTTGGAAAAATAATTTTTTCAAAAAATCGACAGTACCGTCGCTCACAACTTTGAAAATTTAAATTTGATACTTTTGTGGGAAATCTTCTTAAAAATTCAAACTCAAGGGATAAATATCAATATGTTTTCCCTATCCGTTATAAAATTCTATACAAAATAAATATGAAAAATTATGAATATGTGGAAAAATAATTTTTTTGAAAAAATTGACAGTACCGTCCGTTCCCTACATGTATGAAAATTCAAAATTGATACTTTTGTGGGAAATTTTCTTCAGATTCAGACAGGAGGGATAAATGTGGATATGCTTTCTCTATCCGTCATGAAATTCCATACAAAATGAATATGAAAAAAAAATTTTTGAAAAAATTGACAATACCGTGCCTTACAGGTATGCAAATTTAAAATTCCATACAAACCATTCCATACAATTCCATACTTTTGTGGGAAATTTTCTTAAAAATGCAAACTCAAGGGATAAATATGAATATGAAAAAATTAGCTGATCGGTTTCACCGTCCATTGCACGGTTCCGTTCGGCATATATACGCTCTAGCGAAGGAAAATCTCTATTTCCTCTGTAGCTTAGTGGTCAGAGCACTCGTCCGGCAATCGAGGGACCCGGGTTCGACTCCCGGTAGAGGTAGTGATGAATTTTTTCCTTCCTTAAAAAAAAAAAAAAATTAACATCTCAAATAATAAATATCTTCACAACATCCAGTCTTCCGTATATCTTGTATTATCAAGTGGAGAGCGACATTCATGTCATAAATATCAATATGTTTTCGCTATCCGTCATAAAATTCTATACAAAATAAATATGAAAAAATATGAATACGTAGAAAAATTTTTTTTTGAAAAAATTGACAATACCGTCCCTTACAGGTATGGAAATTTAAAATTTATACTTTTGTGGGAAATTTTCTTCACATTCAGACAGAAGGGATAAATGTGGATATGCTTTCTCTATCCGTCATGAAATTCCAAACAAAATGAATATGAAAGATTATGAATACTTGGAATAAATATCTTCACAACATCCAGTCTTCCGTATATCTTGTATTAACAAGTGGAGAGCGACATTCATGTCATAAATATCAATATGTTTTCGCTATCCGTCATAAAATTCTAAACAAAATAAATATGAAAAAATATGAATACGTAGAAAAATTTTTTTTTGAAAAAATTGACAATACCGTCCCTTACAGGTATGCAAATTTAAAATTTATACTTTTGTGGGAAATTTTCTTCACATTCAGACAGAAGGGATAAATGTGGATATGCTTTCTCTATCCGTCATGAAATTCCATACAAAATGAATATGAAAGATTATGAATACTTGGAATAAATATTTTCACAACATCCAGTCTTCCGTATATCTTGTATTAACAAGTGGAGAGCGACATTCATGTCATAAATATCAATATGTTTTCACTATCCGTCATAAAATTCTATACAAAATAAATATGAAAAAATATGAATACGTAGAAAAATTTTTTTTTGAAAAAATTGACAATACCGTCCCTTACAGGTATGCAAATTTAAAATTTATACTTTTGTGGGAAATTTTCTTCACATTCAGACAGAAGGGATAAATGTGGATATGCTTTCTCTATCCGTCATGAAATTCCATACAAAATGAATATGAAAGATTATGAATACTTGGAAAAAAATTTTTTTGAAAAAATTGAGTGAAACGTCCCTCACCGGTATAAAAATTTGAAATTGATACTTTTGTGTAAAATTTTCTTAAAAATGCAAACTCAAGGGATAAATATGAATATGAACAAATATGAATACGTAGAAAAAAATTTTTTTGAAAAAATTCACAATACCGTTTCTTACACGTATGCAAATTTAAAATTTATACTTTTGTGGGAAATTTTCTTAAAAATTCAAACTAAAGGGATAAATATGAATATGTTTTCCTTATCCATCATGAAATTCTATACAAAATAAATATGAAAAAATATAAATACGTGAAAAAAATTTTTTTTTTAAAAATTGGCAGTACCGTCCCTTATAGGTATGAAAATTTAAAATCCATACTTTTGTGGGAAATTTTCTTCAGATTCAGACAGGAGGGATAAATGTGGATATGTTTTCTCTATCCGTCATGAAATTCTATACAAAATGAATATGAAAGATTATGAATACTTGGAAAAATAATTTTTTCAAAAAATCGACAGTACCGTCGGTCACAACTTTGAAAATTTAAATTTGATACTTTTGTGGGAAATCTTCTTAAAAATTCAAACTCAAGGGATAAATATCAATATGTTTTCCCTATCCGTTATAAAATTCTATACAAAATAAATATGAAAAATTATGAATATGTGGAAAAATAATTTTTTTGAAAAAATTGACAGTACCGTCCGTTCCCTACATGTATGAAAATTCAAAATTGATACTTTTGTGGGAAATTTTCTTCAGATTCAGACAGGAGGGATAAATGTGGATATGCTTTCTCTATCCGTCATGAAATTCTATACAAAATGAATATGAAAGATTATGAATACTTGGAAAAATAATTTTTTCAAAAAATCGACAGTACCGTCGCTCACAACTTTGAAAATTTAAATTTGATACTTTTGTGGGAAATCTTCTTAAAAATTCAAACTCAAGGGATAAATATCAATATGTTTTCCCTATCCGTTATAAAATTCTATACAAAATAAATATGAAAAATTATGAATATGTGGAAAAATAATTTTTTTGAAAAAATTGACAATACCGTCCGTTCCCTACATGTATGAAAATTCAAAATTGATACTTTTGTGGGAAATTTTCTTCAGATTCAGACAGGAGGGATAAATGTGGATATGCTTTCTCTATCCGTCATGAAATTCCATACAAAATGAATATGAAAAAAAAATTTTTGAAAAAATTGACAATACCGTGCCTTACAGGTATGCAAATTTAAAATTCCATACAAACCATTCCATACAATTCCATACTTTTGTGGGAAATTTTCTTAAAAATGCAAACTCAAGGGATAAATATGAATATGAAAAAATTAGCTGATCGGTTTCACCGTCCATTGCACGGTTCCGTTCGGCATATATACGCTCTAGCGAAGGAAAATCTCTATTTCCTCTGTAGCTTAGTGGTCAGAGCACTCGTCCGGCAATCGAGGGACCCGGGTTCGACTCCCGGTAGAGGTAGTGATGAATTTTTTCCTTCCTTAAAAAAAAAAAAAAATTAACATCTCAAATAATAAATATCTTCACAACATCCAGTCTTCCGTATATCTTGTATTATCAAGTGGAGAGCGACATTCATGTCATAAATATCAATATGTTTTCCCTATCCGTCATAAAATTCTATACAAAATAAATATGAAAAAATATGAATACGTAGAAAAATTTTTTTTTGAAAAAATTGACAATACCGTCCCTTACAGGTATGCAAATTTAAAATTTATACTTTTGTGGGAAATTTTCTTCACATTCAGACAGAAGGGATAAATGTGGATATGCTTTCTCTATCCGTCATGAAATTCCATACAAAATGAATATGAAAGATTATGAATACTTGGAATAAATATCTTCACAACATCCAGTTTTCCGTATATCTTGTATTAACAAGTGGAGAGCGACATTCATGTCATAAATATCAATATGTTTTCACTATCCGTCATAAAATTCTATACAAAATAAATATGAAAAAATATGAATACGTAGAAAAATTTTTTTTTGAAAAAATTGACAATACCGTCCCTTACAGGTATGCAAATTTAAAATTTATACTTTTGTGGGAAATTTTCTTCACATTCAGACAGAAGGGATAAATGTGGATATGCTTTCTCTATCCGTCATGAAATTCCATACAAAATGAATATGAAAGATTATGAATACTTGGAAAAAAATTTTTTTGAAAAAATTGAGTGAAACGTCCCTCACCGGTATAAAAATTTGAAATTGATACTTTTGTGTAAAATTTTCTTAAAAATGCAAACTCAAGGGATAAATATGAATATGAACAAATATGAATACGTAGAAAAAAATTTTTTTGAAAAAATTCACAATACCGTTTCTTACACGTATGCAAATTTAAAATTTATACTTTTGTGGGAAATTTTCTTAAAAATTCAAACTAAAGGGATAAATATGAATATGTTTTCCTTATCCATCATGAAATTCTATACAAAATAAATATGAAAAAATATAAATACGTGAAAAAAATTTTTTTTTTAAAAATTGGCAGTACCGTCCCTTATAGGTATGAAAATTTAAAATCCATACTTTTGTGGGAAATTTTCTTCAGATTCAGACAGGAGGGATAAATGTGGATATGTTTTCTCTATCCGTCATGAAATTCTATACAAAATGAATATGAAAGATTATGAATACTTGGAAAAATAATTTTTTCAAAAAATCGACAGTACCGTCGGTCACAACTTTGAAAATTTAAATTTGATACTTTTGTGGGAAATCTTCTTAAAAATTCAAACTCAAGGGATAAATATCAATATGTTTTCCCTATCCGTTATAAAATTCTATACAAAATAAATATGAAAAATTATGAATATGTGGAAAAATAATTTTTTTGAAAAAATTGACAGTACCGTCCGTTCCCTACATGTATGAAAATTCAAAATTGATACTTTTGTGGGAAATTTTCTTCAGATTCAGACAGGAGGGATAAATGTGGATATGCTTTCTCTATCCGTCATGAAATTCTATACAAAATGAATATGAAAGATTATGAATACTTGGAAAAATAATTTTTTCAAAAAATCGACAGTACCGTCGCTCACAACTTTGAAAATTTAAATTTGATACTTTTGTGGGAAATCTTCTTAAAAATTCAAACTCAAGGGATAAATATCAATATGTTTTCCCTATCCGTTATAAAATTCTATACAAAATAAATATGAAAAATTATGAATATGTGGAAAAATAATTTTTTTGAAAAAATTGACAATACCGTCCGTTCCCTACATGTATGAAAATTCAAAATTGATACTTTTGTGGGAAATTTTCTTCAGATTCAGACAGGAGGGATAAATGTGGATATGCTTTCTCTATCCATCATGAAATTCCATACAAAATGAATATGAAAAAAAAATTTTTGAAAAAATTGACAATACCGTGCCTTACAGGTATGCAAATTTAAAATTCCATACAAACCATTCCATACAATTCCATACTTTTGTGGGAAATTTTCTTAAAAATGCAAACTCAAGGGATAAATATGAATATGAAAAAATTAGCTGATCGGTTTCACCGTCCATTGCACGGTTCCGTTCGGCATATATACGCTCTAGCGAAGGAAAATCTCTATTTCCTCTGTAGCTTAGTGGTCAGAGCACTCGTCCGGCAATCGAGGGACCCGGGTTCGACTCCCGGTAGAGGTAGTGATGAATTTTTTCCTTCCTTAAAAAAAAAAAAAAATTAACATCTCAAATAATAAATATCTTCACAACATCCAGTCTTCCGTATATCTTGTATTATCAAGTGGAGAGCGACATTCATGTCATAAATATCAATATGTTTTCCCTATCCGTCATAAAATTCTATACAAAATAAATATGAAAAAATATGAATACGTAGAAAAATTTTTTTTTGAAAAAATTGACAATACCGTCCCTTACAGGTATGCAAATTTAAAATTTATACTTTTGTGGGAAATTTTCTTCACATTCAGACAGAAGGGATAAATGTGGATATGCTTTCTCTATCCGTCATGAAATTCCATACAAAATGAATATGAAAGATTATGAATACTTGGAATAAATATCTTCACAACATCCAGTTTTCCGTATATCTTGTATTAACAAGTGGAGAGCGACATTCATGTCATAAATATCAATATGTTTTCACTATCCGTCATAAAATTCTATACAAAATAAATATGAAAAAATATGAATACGTAGAAAAATTTTTTTTTGAAAAAATTGACAATACCGTCCCTTACAGGTATGCAAATTTAAAATTTATACTTTTGTGGGAAATTTTCTTCACATTCAGACAGAAGGGATAAATGTGGATATGCTTTCTCTATCCGTCATGAAATTCCATACAAAATGAATATGAAAGATTATGAATACTTGGAAAAAAATTTTTTTGAAAAAATTGAGTGAAACGTCCCTCACCGGTATAAAAATTTGAAATTGATACTTTTGTGTAAAATTTTCTTAAAAATGCAAACTCAAGGGATAAATATGAATATGAACAAATATGAATACGTAGAAAAAAATTTTTTTGAAAAAATTCACAATACCGTTTCTTACACGTATGCAAATTTAAAATTTATACTTTTGTGGGAAATTTTCTTAAAAATTCAAACTAAAGGGATAAATATGAATATGTTTTCCTTATCCATCATGAAATTCTATACAAAATAAATATGAAAAAATATAAATACGTGAAAAAAATTTTTTTTTTAAAAATTGGCAGTACCGTCCCTTATAGGTATGAAAATTTAAAATCCATACTTTTGTGGGAAATTTTCTTCAGATTCAGACAGGAGGGATAAATGTGGATATGTTTTCTCTATCCGTCATGAAATTCTATACAAAATGAATATGAAAGATTATGAATACTTGGAAAAATAATTTTTTCAAAAAATCGACAGTACCGTCCCTTACAGGTATGCAAATTGAAAATTTATACTTTTGTGGGAAATTTTCTTAAAAATTCAAACTCAAGGGATAAATATCAATATGTTTTCCCTATCCGTTATAAAATTCTATACAAAATAAATATGAAAAATTATGAATATGTGGAAAAATAATTTTTTTGAAAAAATTGACAGTACCGTCCGTTCCCTACATGTATGAAAATTCAAAATTGAT
Source organism: Pholcus phalangioides (assembly GCF_987345545.1). NCBI lineage: Eukaryota > Metazoa > Arthropoda > Arachnida > Araneae > Pholcidae > Pholcus > Pholcus phalangioides. Next base: position 51,879,779 of record NW_028301602.1, on the reverse strand, counting down.
ACTTTTGTGGGAAATTTTCTTCAGATTCAGACAGGAGGGATAAATGTGGATATGCTTTCTCTATCCGTCATGAAATTCCATACAAAATGAATATGAAAAAAAAATTTTTGAAAAAATTGACAATACCGTGCCTTACAGGTATGCAAATTTAAAATTCCATACAAACCATTCCATACAATTCCATACTTTTGTGGGAAATTTTCTTAAAAATGCAAACTCAAGGGATAAATATGAATATGAAAAAATTAGCTGATCGGTTTCACCGTCCATTGCACGGTTCCGTTCGGCATATATACGCTCTAGCGAAGGAAAATCTCTATTTCCTCTGTAGCTTAGTGGTCAGAGCACTCGTCCGGCAATCGAGGGACCCGGGTTCGACTCCCGGTAGAGGTAGTGATGAATTTTTTCCTTCCTTAAAAAAAAAAAAAAATTAACATCTCAAATAATAAATATCTTCACAACATCCAGTCTTCCGTATATCTTGTATTATCAAGTGGAGAGCGACATTCATGTCATAAATATCAATATGTTTTCGCTATCCGTCATAAAATTCTATACAAAATAAATATGAAAAAATATGAATACGTAGAAAAATTTTTTTTTGAAAAAATTGACAATACCGTCCCTTACAGGTATGGAAATTTAAAATTTATACTTTTGTGGGAAATTTTCTTCACATTCAGACAGAAGGGATAAATGTGGATATGCTTTCTCTATCCGTCATGAAATTCCAAACAAAATGAATATGAAAGATTATGAATACTTGGAATAAATATCTTCACAACATCCAGTCTTCCGTATATCTTGTATTAACAAGTGGAGAGCGACATTCATGTCATAAATATCAATATGTTTTCGCTATCCGTCATAAAATTCTAAACAAAATAAATATGAAAAAATATGAATACGTAGAAAAATTTTTTTTTGAAAAAATTGACAATACCGTCCCTTACAGGTATGCAAATTTAAAATTTATACTTTTGTGGGAAATTTTCTTCACATTCAGACAGAAGGGATAAATGTGGATATGCTTTCTCTATCCGTCATGAAATTCCATACAAAATGAATATGAAAGATTATGAATACTTGGAATAAATATCTTCACAACATCCAGTCTTCCGTATATCTTGTATTAACAAGTGGAGAGCGACATTCATGTCATAAATATCAATATGTTTTCACTATCCGTCATAAAATTCTATACAAAATAAATATGAAAAAATATGAATACGTAGAAAAATTTTTTTTTGAAAAAATTGACAATACCGTCCCTTACAGGTATGCAAATTTAAAATTTATACTTTTGTGGGAAATTTTCTTCACATTCAGACAGAAGGGATAAATGTGGATATGCTTTCTCTATCCGTCATGAAATTCCATACAAAATGAATATGAAAGATTATGAATACTTGGAAAAAAATTTTTTTGAAAAAATTGAGTGAAACGTCCCTCACCGGTATAAAAATTTGAAATTGATACTTTTGTGTAAAATTTTCTTAAAAATGCAAACTCAAGGGATAAATATGAATATGAACAAATATGAATACGTAGAAAAAAATTTTTTTGAAAAAAATTCACAATACCGTTTCTTACACGTATGCAAATTTAAAATTTATACTTTTGTGGGAAATTTTCTTAAAAATTCAAACTAAAGGGATAAATATGAATATGTTTTCCTTATCCATCATGAAATTCTATACAAAATAAATATGAAAAATTATGAATACGTGGAAAAATAATTTTTCTGAAAAAATTGACAGTACCGTCCGTCCCTTACAGCTATGAAAATTCAAAATTGATACTTTTGTGGGAAATTTTCTTCAGATTCAGACAGGAGGGATAAATGTGGATATGTTTTCTCTATCCGTCATGAAATTCTATACAAAATGAATATGAAAGATTATGAATACTTGGAAAAATAATTTTTTCAAAAAATCGACAGTACCGTCGCTCACAACTTTGAAAATTTAAATTTGATACTTTTGTGGGAAATCTTCTTAAAAATTCAAACTCAAGGGATAAATATCAATATGTTTTCCCTATCCGTTATAAAATTCTATACAAAATAAATATGAAAAATTATGAATATGTGGAAAAATACTTTTTTTGAAAAAGTTGACAGTACCGTCCGTCCCTTACAGGTATGAAAATTCAAAATTGATACTTTTGTGGGAAATTTTCTTCAGATTCAGACAGGAGGGATAAATGTGGATATGTTTTCTCTATCCGTCATGAAATTCTATACAAAATGAATATGAAAGATTATGAATACTTGGAAAAAAAAATTTTTTGAAAAAATTGACAGAAACGTCCCTAACCGGTATGAAAATTTGAAATTGATACTTTTGTGTAAAATTTTCTTAAAAATTCAAACTCAAGGGATAAATATGAATATGAAAAAATACGAATACGTAGAAAAAAGTTTTTTTGAAAAAATTGACAATACCGTGCCTTACAGGTATGCAAATTTAAAATTTATACTTTTGTGGGAAATTTTCTTAAAAATTCAAACTCAAGGGATAAATATCAATATGTTTTCCCTATCCGTTATAAAATTCTATACAAAGTAAATATGAAAAATTATAAATACTTGGAAAAAAAAATTTTTTGAAAAAATTGACAGAAACGTCACCGGTATGAAAATTTGAAATTGATACTTTTGTGTAAAATTTTCTTAAAAATGCAAACTAAAGGGATAAATATGAATATGAAAAAATTAGCTGATCGGTTTCACCGTCCATTGCACGGTTCCGTTCGGCATATATACGCTCTAGCGAAGGAAAATCTCTATTTCCTCTGTAGCTTAGTGGTCAGAGCACTCGTCCGGCAATCGAGGGACCCGGGTTCGACTCCCGGTAGAGGTAGTGATGAATTTTTTCCTTCCTTAAAAAAAAAAAAAAATTAACATCTCAAATAATAAATATCTTAACAACATCCAGTCTTCCGTATATCTTGTATTATCAAGTGGAGAGCGACATTCATGTCATAAATATCAATATGTTTTCGCTATCTGTCATAAAATTCTATACAAAATAAATATGAAAAAATATGAATACGTAGAAAAATTTTTTTTTGAAAAAATTGACAATACCGTCCCTTACAGGTATGGAAATTTAAAATTTATACTTTTGTGGGAAATTTTCTTCACATTCAGACAGAAGGGATAAATGTGGATATGCTTTCTCTATCCGTCATGAAATTCCAAACAAAATGAATATGAAAGATTATGAATACTTGGAATAAATATCTTCACAACATCCAGTCTTCCGTATATCTTGTATTAACAAGTGGAGAGCGACATTCATGTCATAAATATCAATATGTTTTCGCTATCCGTCATAAAATTCTAAACAAAATAAATATGAAAAAATATGAATACGTAGAAAAATTTTTTTTTGAAAAAATTGACAATACCGTCCCTTACAGGTATGCAAATTTAAAATTGATACTTTTGTGGGAAATTTTCTTCACATTCAGACAGAAGGGATAAATGTGGATATGCTTTCTCTATCCGTCATGAAATTCCATAAAAAATGAATATGAAAGATTATGAATACTTGGAATAAATATCTTCACAACATCCAGTCTTCCGTATATCTTGTATTAACAAGTGGAGAGCGACATTCATGTCATAAATATCAATATGTTTTCGCTATCCGTCATAAAATTCTATACAAAATAAATATGAAAAAATATGAATACGTAGAAAAATTTTTTTTTGAAAAAATTGACAATACCGTCCCTTACAGGTATGCAAATTTTAAATTTATACTTTTGTGGGAAATTTTCTTCACATTCAGACAGAAGGGATAAATGTGGATATGCTTTCTCTATCCGTCATGAAATTCCATACAAAATGAATATGAAAGATTATGAATACTTGGAAAAAAATTTTTTTGAAAAAATTGAGTGAAACGTCCCTCACCGGTATAAAAATTTGAAATTGATACTTTTGTGTAAAATTTTCTTAAAAATGCAAACTCAAGGGATAAATATGAATATGAACAAATATGAATACGTAGAAAAAAATTCACAATACCGTCCCTTACACGTATGCAAATTTAAAATTTATACTTTTGTGGGAAATTTTCTTAAAAATTCAAACTAAAGGGATAAATATGAATATGTTTTCCTTATCCATCATGAAATTCTATACAAAATAAATATGAAAAATTATGAATACGTGGAAAAATAATTTTTCTGAAAAAATTGACAGTACCGTCCGTCCCTTACAGCTTTGAAAATTCAAAATTGATACTTTTGTGGGAAATTTTCTTCAGATTCAGACAGGAGGGATAAATGTGGATATGTTTTCTCTATCCGTCATGAAATTCTATACAAAATGAATATGAAAGATTATGAATACTTGGAAAAATAATTTTTTCAAAAAATCGACAGTACCGTCGCTCACAACTTTGAAAATTTAAATTTGATACTTTTGTGGGAAATCTTCTTAAAAATTCAAACTCAAGGGATAAATATCAATATGTTTTCCCTATCCGTTATAAAATTCTATACAAAATAAATATGAAAAATTATGAATATGTGGAAAAATACTTTTTTTGAAAAAATTGACAGTACCGTCCGTTCCCTACAGGTATGAAAATTCAAAATTGATACTTTTGTGGGAAATTTTCTTCAGATTCAAACAGGAGGGATAAATGTGGATATGTTTTCTCTATCCGTTATAAAATTCTATACAAAGTAAATATGAAAAATTATGAATACTTGGAAAAAAAAATTTTTTGAAAAAATTGACAGAAACGTCACCGGTATGAAAATTTGAAATTGATACTTTTGTGTAAAATTTTCTTAAAAATGCAAACTAAAGGGATAAATATGAATATGAAAAAATTAGCTGATCGGTTTCACCGTCCATTGCACGGTTCCGTTCGGCATATATACGCTCTAGCGAAGGAAAATCTCTATTTCCTCTGTAGCTTAGTGGTCAGAGCACTCGTCCGGCAATCGAGGGACCTGGGTTCGACTCCCGGTAGAGGTAGTGATGAGTTTTTTCCTTCCTTAAAAAAAAAAAAAATTAACATCTCAAATAATAAATATCTTCACAACATCCAGTCTTCCGTATATCTTGTATTAACAAGTGGAGAGCGACATTCATGTCATAAATATCAATATGTTTTCCTTATCCATCATGAAATTCTATACAAAATAAATATGAAAAATTATGAATACGTGGAAAAATAATTTTTCTGAAAAAATTGACAGTACCGTCCGTCCCTTACAGCTATGAAAATTCAAAATTGATACTTTTGTGGGAAATTTTCTTCAGATTCAGACAGGAGGGATAAATGTGGATATGTTTTCTCTATCCGTCATGAAATTCTATACAAAATGAATATGAAAGATTATGAATACTTGGAAAAATAATTTTTTCAAAAAATCGACAGTACCGTCGCTCACAACTTTGAAAATTTAAATTTGATACTTTTGTGGGAAATCTTCTTAAAAATTCAAACTCAAGGGATAAATATCAATATGTTTTCCCTATCCGTTATAAAATTCTATACAAAATAAATATGAAAAATTATGAATATGTGGAAAAATACTTTTTTTGAAAAAATTGACAGTACCGTCCGTTCCCTACAGGTATGAAAATTCAAAATTGATACTTTTGTGGGAAATTTTCTTCAGATTCAAACAGGAGGGATAAATGTGGATATGTTTTCTCTATCCGTTATAAAATTCTATACAAAGTAAATATGAAAAATTATGAATACTTGGAAAAAAAAATTTTTTGAAAAAATTGACAGAAACGTCACCGGTATGAAAATTTGAAATTGATACTTTTGTGTAAAATTTTCTTAAAAATGCAAACTAAAGGGATAAATATGAATATGAAAAAATTAGCTGATCGGTTTCACCGTCCATTGCACGGTTCCGTTCGGCATATATACGCTCTAGCGAAGGAAAATCTCTATTTCCTCTGTAGCTTAGTGGTCAGAGCACTCGTCCGGCAATCGAGGGACCTGGGTTCGACTCCCGGTAGAGGTAGTGATGAGTTTTTTCCTTCCTTAAAAAAAAAAAAAATTAACATCTCAAATAATAAATATCTTCACAACATCCAGTCTTCCGTATATCTTGTATTAACAAGTGGAGAGCGACATTCATGTCATAAATATCAATATGTTTTCGCTATCCGTCATAAAATTCTATACAAAATAAATATGAAAAAATATGAATACGTAGAAAAATTTTTTTTTGAAAAAATTGACAATACCGTCCCTTACAGGTATGCAAATTTAAAATTTATACTTTTGTGGGAAATTTTCTTCACATTCAGACAGAAGGGATAAATGTGGATATGCTTTCTCTATCCGTCATGAAATTCCATACAAAATGAATATGAAAGATTATGAATACTTGGAAAAAAATTTTTTTGAAAAAATTGAGTGAAACGTCCCTCACCGGTATAAAAATTTGAAATTGATACTTTTGTGTAAAATTTTCTTAAAAATGCAAACTCAAGGGATAAATATGAATATGAACAAATATGAATACGTAGAAAAAAATTTTTTTGAAAAAATTCACAATACCGTCCCTTACACGTATGCAAATTTAAAATTTATACTTTTGTGGGAAATTTTCTTAAAAATTCAAACTAAAGGGATAAATATGAATATGTTTTCCTTATACATCATGAAATTCTATACAAAATAAATATGAAAAAATATAAATACGTGGAAAAAATTTTTTTTTTAAAAATTGGCAGTACCGTCCCTTATAGGTATGAAAATTTAAAATCCATACTTTTGTGGGAAATTTTCTTCAGATTCAGACAGGAGGGATAAATGTGGATATGTTTTCTCTATCCGTCATGAAATTCTATACAAAATGAATATGAAAGATTATGAATACTTGGAAAAATAATTTTTTCAAAAAATCGACAGTACCGTCGCTCACAACTTTGAAAATTTAAATTTGATACTTTTGTGGGAAATCTTCTTAAAAATTCAAACTCAAGGGATAAATATCAATATGTTTTCCCTATCCGTTATAAAATTCTATACAAAATAAATATGAAAAATTATGAATATGTGGAAAAATACTTTTTTTGAAAAAATTGACAGTACCGTCCGTTCCCTACAGGTATGAAAATTCAAAATTGATACTTTTGTGGGAAATTTTCTTCAGATTCAAACAGGAGGGATAAATGTGGATATGTTTTCTCTATCCGTTATAAAATTCTATACAAAGTAAATATGAAAAATTATGAATACTTGGAAAAAAAAATTTTTTGAAAAAATTGACAGAAACGTCACCGGTATGAAAATTTGAAATTGATACTTTTGTGTAAAATTTTCTTAAAAATGCAAACTAAAGGGATAAATATGAATATGAAAAAATTAGCTGATCGGTTTCACCGTCCATTGCACGGTTCCGTTCGGCATATATACGCTCTAGCGAAGGAAAATCTCTATTTCCTCTGTAGCTTAGTGGTCAGAGCACTCGTCCGGCAATCGAGGGACCCGGGTTCGACTCCCGGTAGAGGTAGTGATGAGTTTTTTCCTTCCTTAAAAAAAAAAAAAATTAACATCTCAAATAATAAATATCTTCACAACATCCAGTCTTCCGTATATCTTGTATTAACAAGTGGAGAGCGACATTCATGTCATAAATATCAATATGTTTTCCCTATCCGTCATAAAATTCTATACAAAATAAATATGAAAAAATATGAATACGTAGAAAAATTTTTTTTTGAAAAAATTGACAATACCGTCCCTTACAGGTATGCAAATTTAAAATTTATACTTTTGTGGGAAATTTTCTTCACATTCAGACAGAAGGGATAAATGTGGATATGCTTTCTCTATCCGTCATGAAATTCCATACAAAATGAATATGAAAGATTATGAATACTTGGAAAAAAATTTTTTTGAAAAAATTGAGTGAAACGTCCCTCACCGGTATAAAAATTTGAAATTGATACTTTTGTGTAAAATTTTCTTAAAAATGCAAACTCAAGGGATAAATATGAATATGAACAAATATGAATACGTAGAAAAAAATTTTTTTGAAAAAATTGACAATACCGTCCCTTACAGGTATGCAAATTTAAAATTTATACTTTTGTGGGAAATTTTCTTAAAAATTCAAACTAAAGGGATAAATATGAATATGTTTTCCTTATCCATCATGAAATTCTATACAAAATAAATATGAAAAAATATAAATACGTGGAAAAAATTTTTTTTTTAAAAATTGGCAGTACCGTCCCTTATAGGTATGAAAATTTAAAATAAATACTTTTGTGGGAAATTTTCTTCAGATTCAGACAGGAGGGATAAATGTGGATATGTTTTCTCTATCCGTCATGAAATTCTATACAAAATGAATATGAAAGATTATGAATACTTGGAAAAATAATTTTTTCAAAAAATCGACAGTACCGTCGCTCACAACTTTGAAAATTTAAATTTGATACTTTTGTGGGAAATCTTCTTAAAAATTCAAACTCAAGGGATAAATATCAATATGTTTTCCCTATCCGTTATAAAATTCTATACAAAATAAATATGAAAAATTATGAATATGTGGAAAAATAATTTTTTTGAAAAAATTGACAGTACCGTCCGTTCCCTACATGTATGAAAATTCAAAATTGATACTTTTGTGGGAAATTTTCTTCAGATTCAGACAGGAGGGATAAATGTGGATATGCTTTCTCTATCCGTCATGAAATTCCATACAAAATGAATATGAAAAAAATTTTTTTGAAAAAATTGACAATACCGTGCCTTACAGGTATGCAAATTTAAAATTTATACTTTTGTGGGAAATTTTCTTAAAAATTCAAACTCAAGGGATAAATATGAATATGAAAAAATTAGCTGATCGGTTTCACCGTCCATTGCACGGTTCCGTTCGGCATATATACGCTCTAGCGAAGGAAAATCTCTATTTCCTCTGTAGCTTAGTCACAGACAGAGCACTCGTCCGGCAATCGAGGGACCCGGGTTCGACTCCCGGTAGAGGTAGTGATGAATTTTTTCCTTCCTTAAAAAAAAAAAAAAATTAACATCTCAAATAATAAATATCTTCACAACATCCAGTCTTCCGTATATCTTGTATTATCAAGTGGAGAGCGACATTCATGTCATAAATATCAATATGTTTTCGCTATCCGTCATAAAATTCTATACAAAATAAATATGAAAAAATATGAATACGTAGAAAAATTTTTTTTTGAAAAAATTGACAATACCGTCCCTTACAGGTATGGAAATTTAAAATTTATACTTTTGTGGGAAATTTTCTTCACATTCAGACAGAAGGGATAAATGTGGATATGCTTTCTCTATCCGTCATGAAATTCCAAACAAAATGAATATGAAAGATTATGAATACTTGGAATAAATATCTTCACAACATCCAGTCTTCCGTATATCTTGTATTAACAAGTGGAGAGCGACATTCATGTCATAAATATCAATATGTTTTCCCTATCCGTCATAAAATTCTATACAAAATAAATATGAAAAAATATGAATACGTAGAAAAATTTTTTTTTGAAAAAATTGACAATACCGTCCCTTACAGGTATGCAAATTTAAAATTTATACTTTTGTGGGAAATTTTCTTCACATTCAGACAGAAGGGATAAATGTGGATATGCTTTCTCTATCCGTCATGAAATTCCATACAAAATGAATATGAAAGATTATGAATACTTGGAATAAATATCTTCACAACATCCAGTCTTCCGTATATCTTGTATTAACAAGTGGAGAGCGACATTCATGTCATAAATATCAATATGTTTTCGCTATCCGTCATAAAATTCTATACAAAATAAATATGAAAAAATATGAATACGTAGAAAAATTTTTTTTTGAAAAAATTGACAATACCGTCCCTTACAGGTATGCAAATTTAAAATTTATACTTTTGTGGGAAATTTTCTTCACATTCAGACAGAAGGGATAGATGTGGATATGCTTTCTCTATCCGTCATGAAATTCCATACAAAATGAATATGAAAGATTATGAATACTTGGAAAAAAATTTTTTTGAAAAAATTGAGTGAAACGTCCCTCACCGGTATAAAAATTTGAAATTGATACTTTTGTGTAAAATTTTCTTAAAAATGCAAACTCAAGGGATAAATATGAATATGAACAAATATGAATACGTAGAAAAAAATTTTTTTGAAAAAATTGACAATACCGTCCCTTACACGTATGCAAATTTAAAATTTATACTTTTGTGGGAAATTTTCTTAAAAATTCAAACTAAAGGGATAAATATGAATATGTTTTCCTTATCCATCATGAAATTCTATACAAAATAAATATGAAAAATTATGAATACGTGGAAAAATAATTTTTCTGAAAAAATTGACAGTACCGTCCGTCCCTTACAGCTATGAAAATTCAAAATTGATACTTTTGTGGGAAATTTTCTTCAGATTCAGACAGGAGGGATAAATGTGGATATGTTTTCTCTATCCGTCATGAAATTCTATACAAAATGAATATGAAAGATTATGAATACTTGGAAAAATAATTTTTTCAAAAAATCGACAGTACCGTCGCTCACAACTTTGAAAATTTAAATTTGATACTTTTGTGGGAAATCTTCTTAAAAATTCAAACTCAAGGGATAAATATCAATATGTTTTCCCTATCCGTTATAAAATTCTATACAAAATAAATATGAAAAATTATGAATATGTGGAAAAATAATTTTTTTGAAAAAATTGACAGTACCGTCCGTTCCCTACATGTATGAAAATTCAAAATTGATACTTTTGTGGGAAATTTTCTTCAGATTCAGACAGGAGGGATAAATGTGGATATGCTTTCTCTATCCGTCATGAAATTCCATACAAATTAATGAATATGAAAAATTATGAATACTTGGAAAAAAAAATTTCTTGAAAAAATTGACAGAAACGTCCCTCACCGGCATGAAAATTTGAAATTGATACTTTTGTGTAAAATTTTCTTAAAAATGCAAACTAAAGGGATAAATATGAATATGAAAAAATTAGCTGATCGGTTTCACCATCCATTGCACGGTTCCGTTCGGCATATATACGCTCTAGCGAAGGAAAATCTCTATTTCCTCTGTAGCTTAGTGGTCAGAGCACTCGTCCGGCAATCGAGGGACCCGGGTTCGACTCCCGGTAGAGGTAGTGATGAGTTTTTTCCTTCCTTAAAAAAAAAAAAAAATTAACATCTCAAATAATAAATATCTTCACAACATCCAGTCTTCCGTATATCTTGTATTAACAAGTGGAGAGCGACATTCATGTCATAAATATCAATATGTTTTCGCTATCCATCATAAAATTCTATACAAAATAAATATGAAAAAATATGAATACGTAGAAAAATTTTTTTTTGAAAAAATTGACAATACCGTCCCTTACAGGTATGCAAATTTAAAATTTATACTTTTGTGGGAAATTTTCTTCACATTCAGACAGAAGGGATAAATGTGGATATGCTTTCTCTATCCGTCATGAAATTCCATACAAAATGAATATGAAAGATTATGAATACTTGGAAAAAAATTTTTTTGAAAAAATTGAGTGAAACGTCCCTCACCGGTATAAAAATTTGAAATTGATACTTTTGTGTAAAATTTTCTTAAAAATGCAAACTCAAGGGATAAATATGAATATGAACAAATATGAATACGTAGAAAAAAATTTTTTTGAAAAAATTCACAATACCGTCCCTTACACGTATGCAAATTTAAAATTTATACTTTTGTGGGAAATTTTCTTAAAAATTCAAACTAAAGGGATAAATATGAATATGTTTTCCTTATCCATCATGAAATTCTATACAAAATAAATATGAAAAATTATGAATATGTGGAAAAATAATTTTTCTGAAAAAATTGACAGTACCGTCCGTCCCTTACAGCTATGAAAATTCAAAATTGATACTTTTGTGGGAAATTTTCTTCAGATTCAGACAGGAGGGATAAATGTGGATATGTTTTCTCTATCCGTCATGAAATTCTATACAAAATGAATATGAAAGATTATGAATACTTGGAAAAATAATTTTTTCACAAAATCGACAGTACCGTCGCTCACAACTATGAAAATTTAAATTTGATACTTTTGTGGGAAATCTTCTTAAAAATTCAAACTCAAGGGATAAATATCAATATGTTTTCCCTATCCGTTATAAAATTCTATACAAAATAAATATGAAAAATTATGAATATGTGGAAAAATAATTTTTTTGAAAAAATTGACAGTACCGTCCGTTCCCTACATGTATGAAAATTCAAAATTGATACTTTTGTGGGAAATTTTCTTCAGATTCAGACAGGAGGGATAAATGTGGATATGCTTTCTCTATCCGTCATGAAATTCCATACAAAATGAATATGAAAGATTATGAATACTTGGAAAAAAATTTTTTTGAAAAAATTGACAGAAACGTCCCTCACCGGTATAAAAATTATAAATTGATACTTTTGTGTAAAATTTTCTTAAAAATGCAAACTCAAGGGATAAATATGAATATGAAAAAATATGAATACGTACAAAAAATTTTTTTTGAAAAAATTGACAGTACCGTCCCTTACAGGTACGCAAATTTATAATTTTGTGGAAAATTTTCTTAAAAATTCAAACTCAAGGGATAAATATCAATATGTTTTCCCTATCCGTCATAAAATTCTATACAAAATAAATATGAAAAATTATGAATATGTGGAAAAATAATTTTTCTGAAAAAATTGACAGTACCGTTCGTCCCTTACAGCTATGAAAATTTAAAATTTATACTTTTGTGATAAATTTTCTTAAAAATTCAAACTCAAGGGATAAATATCAATATGTTTTCCCTATCCGTCATGAAATTCCATACAAATTAATGAATATGAAAGATTATGAATACTTGGAAAAAAATTTTTTTGAAAAAATTGACAGAAACGTCCCTCACCGGTATGAAAATTTGAAATTGATACTTTTGTGTAAAATTTTCTTAAAAATGCAAACTCAAGGGATTAATATGAATATGAAAAAATACGAATACGTAGAAAAAAATTTTTTTGAAAAAATTGACAATACCGTGCCTTACAGGTATGCAAATTTAAAATTTATACTTTTGTGGGAAATTTTCTTAAAAATTCAAACTCAAGGGATAAATATCAATATGTTTTCCCTATCCGTTATAAAATTCTATACAAAATAAATATGAAAAATTATGAATATGTGGAAAAATACTTTTTTTGAAAAAGTTGACAGTACCGTCCGTCCCTTACAGGTATGAAAATTCAAAATTGATACTTTTGTGGGAAATTTTCTTCAGATTCAGACAGGAGGGATAAATGTGGATATGTTTTCTCTATCCGTCATGAAATTCTATACAAAATGAATATGAAAGATTATGAATACTTGGAAAAAAAAATTTTTTGAAAAAATTGACAGAAACGTCCCTAACCGGTATGAAAATTTGAAATTGATACTTTTGTGTAAAATTTTCTTAAAAATTCAAACTCAAGGGATAAATATGAATATGAAAAAATACGAATACGTAGAAAAAAATTTTTTTGAAAAAATTGACAATACCGTGCCTTACAGGTATGCAAATTTAAAATTTATACTTTTGTGGGAAATTTTCTTAAAAATTCAAACTCAAGGGATAAATATCAATATGTTTTCCCTATCCGTTATAAAATTCTATACAAAGTAAATATGAAAAATTATGAATACTTGGAAAAAAAAATTTTTTGAAAAAATTGACAGAAACGTCCCTCACCGGTATGAAAATTTGAAATTGATACTTTTGTGTAAAATTTTCTTAAAAATGCAAACTAAAGGGATAAATATGAATATGAAAAAATTAGCTGATCGGTTTCACCATCCATTGCACGGTTCCGTTCGGCATATATACGCTCTAGCGAAGGAAAATCTCTATTTCCTCTGTAGCTTAGTGGTCAGAGCACTCGTCCGGCAATCGAGGGACCCGGGTTCGACTCCCGGTAGAGGTAGTGATGAGTTTTTTCCTTCCTTAAAAAAAAAAAAAAATTAACATCTCAAATAATAAATATCTTCACAACATCCAGTCTTCCGTATATCTTGTATTAACAAGTGGAGAGCGACATTCATGTCATAAATATCAATATGTTTTCGCTATCCGTCATAAAATTCTATACAAAATAAATATGAAAAAATATGAATACGTAGAAAAATTTTTTTTTGAAAAAATTGACAATACCGTCCCTTACAGGTATGCAAATTTAAAATTTATACTTTTGTGGGAAATTTTCTTCACATTCAGACAGAAGGGATAAATGTGGATATGCTTTCTCTATCCGTCATGAAATTCCATACAAAATGAATATGAAAGATTATGAATACTTGGAAAAAAATTTTTTTGAAAAAATTGAGTGAAACGTCCCTCACCGGTATAAAAATTTGAAATTGATACTTTTGTGTAAAATTTTCTTAAAAATGCAAACTCAAGGGATAAATATGAATATGAACAAATATGAATACGTAGAAAAAAATTTTTTTGAAAAAATTCACAATACCGTCCCTTACACGTATGCAAATTTAAAATTTATACTTTTGTGGGAAATTTTCTTAAAAATTCAAACTAAAGGGATAAATATGAATATGTTTTCCTTATCCATCATGAAATTCTATACAAAATAAATATGAAAAATTATGAATACGTGGAAAAATAATTTTTCTGAAAAAATTGACAGTACCGTCCGTCCCTTACAGCTATGAAAATTCAAAATTGATACTTTTGTGGGAAATTTTCTTCAGATTCAGACAGGAGGGATAAATGTGGATATGTTTTCTCTATCCGTCATGAAATTCTATACAAAATGAATATGAAAGATTATGAATACTTGGAAAAATAATTTTTTCAAAAAATCGACAGTACCGTCGCTCACAACTTTGAAAATTTAAATTTGATACTTTTGTGGGAAATCTTCTTAAAAATTCAAACTCAAGGGATAAATATCAATATGTTTTCCCTATCCGTTATAAAATTCTATACAAAATAAATATGAAAAATTATGAATATGTGGAAAAATAATTTTTTTGAAAAAATTGACAGTACCGTCCGTTCCCTACATGTATGAAAATTCAAAATTGATACTTTTGTGGGAAATTTTCTTCAGATTCAGACAGGAGGGATAAATGTGGATATGCTTTCTCTATCCGTCATGAAATTCCATACAAATTAATGAATATGAAAGATTATGAATACTTGGAAAAAAATTTTTTTGAAAAAATTGACAGAAACGTCCCTCACCGGTATGAAAATTTGAAATTGATACTTTTGTGTAAAATTTTCTTAAAAATGCAAACTCAAGGGATTAATATGAATATGAAAAAATATGAATACGTAGAAAAATTTTTTTTTGAAAAAATTGACAATACCGTGCCTTACAGGTATGCAAATTTAAAATTTATACTTTTGTGGGAAATTTTCTTAAAAATTCAAACTCAAGGGATAAATATCAATATGTTTTCCCTATCCGTCATAAAATTCTATACAAAATAAATATGAAAAATTATGAATATGTGGAAAAATAATTTTTCTGAAAAAATTGACAGTACCGTTCGTCCCTTACAGCTATGAAAATTCAAAATTGATACTTTTGTGGGAAATTTTCTTCAGATTCAGACGGGAGGGATAAATGTGGATATGTTTTCTCTATCCGTCATGAAATTCTATACAAAATGAATATGAAAGATTATGAATACTTGGAAAAAAAAATTTTTTGAAAAAATTGACAGAAACGTCCCTCACCGGTATGAAAACTTGAAATTGATACTTTTGTGTAAAATTTTCTTAAAAATGCAAACTAAAGGGATAAATATGAATATGAAAAAATATGAATACGTAGAAAAAATGTTTTTTGAAAAAATTGACAATACCGTCCCTTAAAGGTATGCAAATTTAAAATTTATACTTTTGTGGGAAATTTTCTTAAAAATTCAAACTAAAGGGATAAATATGAATATGAAAAAATATGAATACGTAGAAAAAATTTTTTTTGAAAAAATTGACAATACCGTCCCTTACAGGTATGCAAATTTAAAATTTATACTTTTGTGGGAAATTTTCTTAAAAATTCAAACTAAAGGGATAAATATGAATATGTTTTCCTTATCCATCATGAAATTCTATACAAAATAAATATGAAAAATTATGAATACGTGGAAAAATAATTTTTTTGAAAAAATTGACAGTACCGTCCGTCCCTTACAGTTATGAAAATTCAAAATTGATACGTTTGTGGGAAATTTTCTTCAGATTCAGACAGGAGGAATTAATATGGATATGTTTTCTCTATCCGTCATGAAATTTTATACAAAATAAATATGAAAAGTTATGAATACGTGGAAAAATAATTTTTTCAAAAAATCGACAGTACCGTCGCTCACAACTTTGAAAATTTAAATTTGATACTTTTGTGGGAAATCTTCTTAAAAATTCAAACTCAAGGGATAAATATCAATATGTTTTCCCTATCCGTTATAAAATTCTATACAAAATAAATATGAAAAATTATGAATATGTGGAAAAAAAATTTTTTTTTAAAAATTGACAGTACCGTCCGTTCCCTACATGTATGAAAATTCAAAATTGATACTTTTGTGGGAAATTTTCTTCAGATTCAGACAGGAGGGATAAATGTGGATATGTTTTCTCTATCCGTCATGAAATTCTATACAAAATGAATATGAAAGATTATGAATACTTGGAAAAAAAATTTTTGAAAAAATTGACAGAAACGTTCCTCACCGGTATGAAAATTTCAAATTTATACTTTTGTGGAAAATTTTCTTAAAAATGCGAACTCAAGGGATAAATATGAATATGAAAAAATATGAATACGTAGAAAAAAATTTTTTTGAAAAAATTGACAGTACCGTCCCTTACAGGTATGCAAATTTATAATTTTGTGGAAAATTTTCTTAAAAATTCAAACTCAAGGGATAAATATCAATATGTTTTCCCTATCCGTCATAAAATTCTATACAAAATAAATATGAAAAATTATGAATATGTGGAAAAATAATTTTTTTGAAAAAATTGACAGTACCGTTCGTCCCTTACAGCTATGAAAATTTAAAATTTATACTTTTGTGATAAATTTTCTTAAAATTTCAAACTCAAGGGATAAATATCAATATGTTTTCCCTATCCGTCATGAAATTTTATACAAAATAAATATGAAAAGTTATGAATACGTGGAAAAATAATTTTTTCAAAAAATCGACAGTACCGTCGCTCACAACTTTGAAAATTTAAATTTGATACTTTTGTGGGAAATCTTCTTAAAAATTCAAACTCAAGGGATAAATATCAATATGTTTTCCCTATCCGTTATAAAATTCTATACAAAATAAATATGAAAAGTTATGAATACGTGGAAAAATAATTTTTTCAAAAAATCGACAGTACCGTCGCTCACAACTTTGAAAATTCAAAATTGATACTTGTGGGAAATTTTCTTCAGATTCAGACAGGAGGGATAAATGTGGATATGCTTTCTCTATCCGTCATTAAATTCTATACAAAATGAATATGAAAGATTATGAATACTTGGAAAAAAAATTTTTTGAAAAAATCGACAGAAACGTTCCTCACCGGTATGAAAATTTCAAATTTATACTTTTGTGGAAAATTTTCTTAAAAATGCAAACTCAAGGGATAAATATGAATATGAAAAAATATGAATACGTAGAAAAAATTTTTTTTGAAAAAATTGACAATACCGTCCCTTACAGGTATGCAAATTTAAAATTTATACTTTTGTGGGAAATTTTCTTAAAAATTCAATCTAAAGGGATAAATATGAATATGAAAAAATATGAATACGTAGAAAAAATTTTTTTTGAAAAAATTGACAATACCGTCCTTTACAGGTATGCAAATTTAAAATTTATACTTTTGTGGGAAATTTTCTTAAAAATTCAAACTAAAGGGATAAATATGAATATGTTTTCCTTATCCATCATGAAATTCTATACAAAATAAATATGAAAAATTATGAATACGTGGAAAAATAATTTTTTTGAAAAAATTGACAGTACCGTCCGTCCCTTACAGTTATGAAAATTCAAAATTGATACGTTTGTGGGAAATTTTCTTCAGATTCAGACAGGAGGAATTAATATGGATATGTTTTCTCTATCCGTCATGAAATTTTATACAAAATAAATATGAAAAGTTATGAATACGTGGAAAAATAATTTTTTCAAAAAATCGACAGTACCGTCGCTCACAACTTTGAAAATTTAAATTTGATACTTTTGTGGGAAATCTTCTTAAAAATTCAAACTCAAGGGATAAATATCAATATGTTTTCCCTATCCGTTATAAAATTCTATACAAAATAAATATGAAAAATTATGAATATGTGGAAAAATACTTTTTTTGAAAAAGTTGACAGTACCGTCCGTCCCTTACAGGTATGAAAATTCAAAATTGATACTTCTGTGGGAAATTTTCTTCAGATTCAGACAGGAGGGATAAATGTGGATATGCTTTCTGTATCCGTCATGAAATTCCATACAAAATGAATATGAAAGATTATGAATACTTGGAAAAAAAATTTTTTTGAAAAAATTGACAGAAACGTCCCTTACAGGTATGCAAATTTAAAATTTATACTTTTGTGGGAAATTTTCTTAAAAATTCAAACTAAAGGGATAAATATGAATATGAAAAAATATGAATACGTAGAAAAAATTTTTTTTGAAAAAATTGACAATACCGTCCCTTACAGGTATGCAAATTTAAAATTTATACTTTTGTGGGAAATTTTCTTCAGATTCAGACAGGAGGGATAAATGTGGATATGTTTTCTCTATCCGTCATGAAATTCTATACAAAATGAATATGAAAGATAATGAATACTTGGAAAAAAAATTTTTTTGAAAAAATTGACAGAAACGTCCCTCACCGGTATGAAAACTTGAAATTGATACTTTTGTGTAAAATTTTCTTAAAAATGCAAACTAAAGGGATAAATATGAATATGAAAAAATATGAATAGGTAGAAAAATTTTTTTTTGAAAAAATTGACAATACCGTCCCTTACAGGTATGCAAATTTAAAATTTATACTTTTGTGGGAAATTTTCTTAAAAATTCAAACTCAAGGGATAAATATCAATATGTTTTCCCTATCCGTTATAAAATTCTATACAAAATAAATATGAAAAATTATGAATATGTGGAAAAATACTTTTTTTGAAAAAGTTGACAGTACCGTCCGTCCCTTACAGGTATGAAAATTCAAAATTGATACTTCTGTGGGAAATTTTCTTCAGATTCAGACAGGAGGGATAAATGTGGATATGCTTTCTGTATCCGTCATGAAATTCCATACAAAATGAATATGAAAGATTATGAATACTTGGAAAAAATTTTTTTTGAAAAAATTGACAGAAACGTCCCTCACCGGTATGAAAATTTGAAACTTATACTTTTGTGTAAAATTTTCTTAAAAATTCAAACTCAAGGGATAAATATGAATATGAAAAAAATATGAATACGTAGAAAAAATTTTTTTTGAAAAAATTGACAATACCGTCCCTTACAGGTATGCAAATTTAAAATTTATACTTTTGTGGGAAATTTTCTTAAAAATTCAAACTCAAGGGATAAATATCAATATGTTTTCCCTATCCGTTATAAAATTCTATACAAAATAAATATGAAAAATTATGAATATGTGGAAAAATACTTTTTTTGAAAAAGTTGACAGTACCGTCCGTCCCTTACAGGTATGAAAATTCAAAATTGATACTTTTGTGGGAAATTTTCTTCAGATTCAGACAGGAGGGATAAATGTGGATATGCTTTCTCTATCCGTCATGAAATTCTATACAAAATGAATATGAAAGATAATGAATACTTGGAAAAAAAAATTTTTTGAAAAAATTGACAGAAACGTCCCTCACCGGTATGAAAACTTGAAATTGATACTTTTGTGTAAAATTTTCTTAAAAATGCAAACTAAAGGGATAAATATGAATATGAAAAAATATGAATAGGTAGAAAAATTTTTTTTTGAAAAAATTGACAATACCGTCCCTTACAGGTATGCAAATTTAAAATTTATACTTTTGTGGGAAATTTTCTTAAAAATTCAAACTCAAGGGATAAATATCAATATGTTTTCCCTATCCGTTATAAAATTCTATACAAAATAAATATGAAAAATTATGAATATGTGGAAAAATACTTTTTTTGAAAAAGTTGACAGTACCGTCCGTCCCTTACAGGTATGAAAATTCAAAATTGATACTTCTGTGGGAAATTTTCTTCAGATTCAGACAGGAGGGATAAATGTGGATATGCTTTCTGTATCCGTCATGAAATTCCATACAAAATGAATATGAAAGATTATGTATACTTGGAAAAAATTTTTTTTGAAAAAATTGACAGAAACGTCCCTCACCGGTATGAAAATTTAAACTTATACTTTTGTGTAAAATTTTCTTAAAAATTCAAACTCAAGGGATAAATATGAATATGAAAAAAATATGAATACGTAGAAAAAATTTTTTTTGAAAAAATTGACAATACCGTCCCTTACAGGTATGCAAATTTAAAATTTATACTTTTGTGGGAAATTTTCTTCACATTCAGACAGAAGGGATAAATGTGGATATGCTTTCTCTATCCGTCATGAAATTCCATACAAAATGAATATGAAAGATTATGAATACTTGGAAAAAAATTTTTTTGAAAAAATTGAGTGAAACGTCCCTCACCGGTATAAAAATTTGAAATTGATACTTTTGTGTAAAATTTTCTTAAAAATGCAAACTCAAGGGATAAATATGAATATGAACAAATATGAATACGTAGAAAAAAATTTTTTTGAAAAAATTCACAATACCGTTTCTTACACGTATGCAAATTTAAAATTTATACTTTTGTGGGAAATTTTCTTAAAAATTCAAACTAAAGGGATAAATATGAATATGTTTTCCTTATCCATCATGAAATTCTATACAAAATAAATATGAAAAAATATAAATACGTGAAAAAAATTTTTTTTTTAAAAATTGGCAGTACCGTCCCTTATAGGTATGAAAATTTAAAATCCATACTTTTGTGGGAAATTTTCTTCAGATTCAGACAGGAGGGATAAATGTGGATATGTTTTCTCTATCCGTCATGAAATTCTATACAAAATGAATATGAAAGATTATGAATACTTGGAAAAATAATTTTTTCAAAAAATCGACAGTACCGTCGGTCACAACTTTGAAAATTTAAATTTGATACTTTTGTGGGAAATCTTCTTAAAAATTCAAACTCAAGGGATAAATATCAATATGTTTTCCCTATCCGTTATAAAATTCTATACAAAATAAATATGAAAAATTATGAATATGTGGAAAAATAATTTTTTTGAAAAAATTGACAGTACCGTCCGTTCCCTACATGTATGAAAATTCAAAATTGATACTTTTGTGGGAAATTTTCTTCAGATTCAGACAGGAGGGATAAATGTGGATATGCTTTCTCTATCCGTCATGAAATTCTATACAAAATGAATATGAAAGATTATGAATACTTGGAAAAATAATTTTTTCAAAAAATCGACAGTACCGTCGCTCACAACTTTGAAAATTTAAATTTGATACTTTTGTGGGAAATCTTCTTAAAAATTCAAACTCAAGGGATAAATATCAATATGTTTTCCCTATCCGTTATAAAATTCTATACAAAATAAATATGAAAAATTATGAATATGTGGAAAAATAATTTTTTTGAAAAAATTGACAATACCGTCCGTTCCCTACATGTATGAAAATTCAAAATTGATACTTTTGTGGGAAATTTTCTTCAGATTCAGACAGGAGGGATAAATGTGGATATGCTTTCTCTATCCGTCATGAAATTCCATACAAAATGAATATGAAAAAAAAATTTTTGAAAAAATTGACAATACCGTGCCTTACAGGTATGCAAATTTAAAATTCCATACAAACCATTCCATACAATTCCATACTTTTGTGGGAAATTTTCTTAAAAATGCAAACTCAAGGGATAAATATGAATATGAAAAAATTAGCTGATCGGTTTCACCGTCCATTGCACGGTTCCGTTCGGCATATATACGCTCTAGCGAAGGAAAATCTCTATTTCCTCTGTAGCTTAGTGGTCAGAGCACTCGTCCGGCAATCGAGGGACCCGGGTTCGACTCCCGGTAGAGGTAGTGATGAATTTTTTCCTTCCTTAAAAAAAAAAAAAAATTAACATCTCAAATAATAAATATCTTCACAACATCCAGTCTTCCGTATATCTTGTATTATCAAGTGGAGAGCGACATTCATGTCATAAATATCAATATGTTTTCCCTATCCGTCATAAAATTCTATACAAAATAAATATGAAAAAATATGAATACGTAGAAAAATTTTTTTTTGAAAAAATTGACAATACCGTCCCTTACAGGTATGCAAATTTAAAATTTATACTTTTGTGGGAAATTTTCTTCACATTCAGACAGAAGGGATAAATGTGGATATGCTTTCTCTATCCGTCATGAAATTCCATACAAAATGAATATGAAAGATTATGAATACTTGGAATAAATATCTTCACAACATCCAGTTTTCCGTATATCTTGTATTAACAAGTGGAGAGCGACATTCATGTCATAAATATCAATATGTTTTCACTATCCGTCATAAAATTCTATACAAAATAAATATGAAAAAATATGAATACGTAGAAAAATTTTTTTTTGAAAAAATTGACAATACCGTCCCTTACAGGTATGCAAATTTAAAATTTATACTTTTGTGGGAAATTTTCTTCACATTCAGACAGAAGGGATAAATGTGGATATGCTTTCTCTATCCGTCATGAAATTCCATACAAAATGAATATGAAAGATTATGAATACTTGGAAAAAAATTTTTTTGAAAAAATTGAGTGAAACGTCCCTCACCGGTATAAAAATTTGAAATTGATACTTTTGTGTAAAATTTTCTTAAAAATGCAAACTCAAGGGATAAATATGAATATGAACAAATATGAATACGTAGAAAAAAATTTTTTTGAAAAAATTCACAATACCGTTTCTTACACGTATGCAAATTTAAAATTTATACTTTTGTGGGAAATTTTCTTAAAAATTCAAACTAAAGGGATAAATATGAATATGTTTTCCTTATCCATCATGAAATTCTATACAAAATAAATATGAAAAAATATAAATACGTGAAAAAAATTTTTTTTTTAAAAATTGGCAGTACCGTCCCTTATAGGTATGAAAATTTAAAATCCATACTTTTGTGGGAAATTTTCTTCAGATTCAGACAGGAGGGATAAATGTGGATATGTTTTCTCTATCCGTCATGAAATTCTATACAAAATGAATATGAAAGATTATGAATACTTGGAAAAATAATTTTTTCAAAAAATCGACAGTACCGTCCCTTACAGGTATGCAAATTGAAAATTTATACTTTTGTGGGAAATTTTCTTAAAAATTCAAACTCAAGGGATAAATATCAATATGTTTTCCCTATCCGTTATAAAATTCTATACAAAATAAATATGAAAAATTATGAATATGTGGAAAAATAATTTTTTTGAAAAAATTGACAGTACCGTCCGTTCCCTACATGTATGAAAATTCAAAATTGATACTTTTGTGGGAAATTTTCTTCAGATTCAGACAGGAGGGATAAATGTGGATATGCTTTCTCTATCCGTCATGAAATTCCATACAAAATGAATATGAAAAAAAAATTTTTGAAAAAATTGACAATACCGTGCCTTACAGGTATGCAAATTTAAAATTCCATACAAACCATTCCATACAATTCCATACTTTTGTGGGAAATTTTCTTAAAAATGCAAACTCAAGGGATAAATATGAATATGAAAAAATTAGCTGATCGGTTTCACCGTCCATTGCACGGTTCCGTTCGGCATATATACGCTCTAGCGAAGGAAAATCTCTATTTCCTCTGTAGCTTAGTGGTCAGAGCACTCGTCCGGCAATCGAGGGACCCGGGTTCGACTCCCGGTAGAGGTAG
The DNA here is from genome assembly GCF_987345545.1 of Pholcus phalangioides. NCBI lineage: Eukaryota > Metazoa > Arthropoda > Arachnida > Araneae > Pholcidae > Pholcus > Pholcus phalangioides. Next base: position 51,855,740 of record NW_028301602.1, on the reverse strand, counting down.
TGATGAATTTTTTCCTTCCTTAAAAAAAAAAAAAAATTAACATCTCAAATAATAAATATCTTCACAACATCCAGTCTTCCGTATATCTTGTATTATCAAGTGGAGAGCGACATTCATGTCATAAATATCAATATGTTTTCGCTATCCGTCATAAAATTCTATACAAAATAAATATGAAAAAATATGAATACGTAGAAAAATTTTTTTTTGAAAAAATTGACAATACCGTCCCTTACAGGTATGGAAATTTAAAATTTATACTTTTGTGGGAAATTTTCTTCACATTCAGACAGAAGGGATAAATGTGGATATGCTTTCTCTATCCGTCATGAAATTCCAAACAAAATGAATATGAAAGATTATGAATACTTGGAATAAATATCTTCACAACATCCAGTCTTCCGTATATCTTGTATTAACAAGTGGAGAGCGACATTCATGTCATAAATATCAATATGTTTTCGCTATCCGTCATAAAATTCTAAACAAAATAAATATGAAAAAATATGAATACGTAGAAAAATTTTTTTTTGAAAAAATTGACAATACCGTCCCTTACAGGTATGCAAATTTAAAATTTATACTTTTGTGGGAAATTTTCTTCACATTCAGACAGAAGGGATAAATGTGGATATGCTTTCTCTATCCGTCATGAAATTCCATACAAAATGAATATGAAAGATTATGAATACTTGGAATAAATATCTTCACAACATCCAGTCTTCCGTATATCTTGTATTAACAAGTGGAGAGCGACATTCATGTCATAAATATCAATATGTTTTCACTATCCGTCATAAAATTCTATACAAAATAAATATGAAAAAATATGAATACGTAGAAAAATTTTTTTTTGAAAAAATTGACAATACCGTCCCTTACAGGTATGCAAATTTAAAATTTATACTTTTGTGGGAAATTTTCTTCACATTCAGACAGAAGGGATAAATGTGGATATGCTTTCTCTATCCGTCATGAAATTCCATACAAAATGAATATGAAAGATTATGAATACTTGGAAAAAAATTTTTTTGAAAAAATTGAGTGAAACGTCCCTCACCGGTATAAAAATTTGAAATTGATACTTTTGTGTAAAATTTTCTTAAAAATGCAAACTCAAGGGATAAATATGAATATGAACAAATATGAATACGTAGAAAAAAATTTTTTTGAAAAAATTCACAATACCGTTTCTTACACGTATGCAAATTTAAAATTTATACTTTTGTGGGAAATTTTCTTAAAAATTCAAACTAAAGGGATAAATATGAATATGTTTTCCTTATCCATCATGAAATTCTATACAAAATAAATATGAAAAATTATGAATACGTGGAAAAATAATTTTTCTGAAAAAATTGACAGTACCGTCCGTCCCTTACAGCTATGAAAATTCAAAATTGATACTTTTGTGGGAAATTTTCTTCAGATTCAGACAGGAGGGATAAATGTGGATATGTTTTCTCTATCCGTCATGAAATTCTATACAAAATGAATATGAAAGATTATGAATACTTGGAAAAATAATTTTTTCAAAAAATCGACAGTACCGTCGCTCACAACTTTGAAAATTTAAATTTGATACTTTTGTGGGAAATCTTCTTAAAAATTCAAACTCAAGGGATAAATATCAATATGTTTTCCCTATCCGTTATAAAATTCTATACAAAATAAATATGAAAAATTATGAATATGTGGAAAAATACTTTTTTTGAAAAAGTTGACAGTACCGTCCGTCCCTTACAGGTATGAAAATTCAAAATTGATACTTTTGTGGGAAATTTTCTTCAGATTCAGACAGGAGGGATAAATGTGGATATGTTTTCTCTATCCGTCATGAAATTCTATACAAAATGAATATGAAAGATTATGAATACTTGGAAAAAAAAATTTTTTGAAAAAATTGACAGAAACGTCCCTAACCGGTATGAAAATTTGAAATTGATACTTTTGTGTAAAATTTTCTTAAAAATTCAAACTCAAGGGATAAATATGAATATGAAAAAATACGAATACGTAGAAAAAAGTTTTTTTGAAAAAATTGACAATACCGTGCCTTACAGGTATGCAAATTTAAAATTTATACTTTTGTGGGAAATTTTCTTAAAAATTCAAACTCAAGGGATAAATATCAATATGTTTTCCCTATCCGTTATAAAATTCTATACAAAGTAAATATGAAAAATTATAAATACTTGGAAAAAAAAATTTTTTGAAAAAATTGACAGAAACGTCACCGGTATGAAAATTTGAAATTGATACTTTTGTGTAAAATTTTCTTAAAAATGCAAACTAAAGGGATAAATATGAATATGAAAAAATTAGCTGATCGGTTTCACCGTCCATTGCACGGTTCCGTTCGGCATATATACGCTCTAGCGAAGGAAAATCTCTATTTCCTCTGTAGCTTAGTGGTCAGAGCACTCGTCCGGCAATCGAGGGACCCGGGTTCGACTCCCGGTAGAGGTAGTGATGAATTTTTTCCTTCCTTAAAAAAAAAAAAAAATTAACATCTCAAATAATAAATATCTTAACAACATCCAGTCTTCCGTATATCTTGTATTATCAAGTGGAGAGCGACATTCATGTCATAAATATCAATATGTTTTCGCTATCTGTCATAAAATTCTATACAAAATAAATATGAAAAAATATGAATACGTAGAAAAATTTTTTTTTGAAAAAATTGACAATACCGTCCCTTACAGGTATGGAAATTTAAAATTTATACTTTTGTGGGAAATTTTCTTCACATTCAGACAGAAGGGATAAATGTGGATATGCTTTCTCTATCCGTCATGAAATTCCAAACAAAATGAATATGAAAGATTATGAATACTTGGAATAAATATCTTCACAACATCCAGTCTTCCGTATATCTTGTATTAACAAGTGGAGAGCGACATTCATGTCATAAATATCAATATGTTTTCGCTATCCGTCATAAAATTCTAAACAAAATAAATATGAAAAAATATGAATACGTAGAAAAATTTTTTTTTGAAAAAATTGACAATACCGTCCCTTACAGGTATGCAAATTTAAAATTTATACTTTTGTGGGAAATTTTCTTCACATTCAGACAGAAGGGATAAATGTGGATATGCTTTCTCTATCCGTCATGAAATTCCATAAAAAATGAATATGAAAGATTATGAATACTTGGAATAAATATCTTCACAACATCCAGTCTTCCGTATATCTTGTATTAACAAGTGGAGAGCGACATTCATGTCATAAATATCAATATGTTTTCGCTATCCGTCATAAAATTCTATACAAAATAAATATGAAAAAATATGAATACGTAGAAAAATTTTTTTTTGAAAAAATTGACAATACCGTCCCTTACAGGTATGCAAATTTTAAATTTATACTTTTGTGGGAAATTTTCTTCACATTCAGACAGAAGGGATAAATGTGGATATGCTTTCTCTATCCGTCATGAAATTCCATACAAAATGAATATGAAAGATTATGAATACTTGGAAAAAAATTTTTTTGAAAAAATTGAGTGAAACGTCCCTCACCGGTATAAAAATTTGAAATTGATACTTTTGTGTAAAATTTTCTTAAAAATGCAAACTCAAGGGATAAATATGAATATGAACAAATATGAATACGTAGAAAAAAATTCACAATACCGTCCCTTACACGTATGCAAATTTAAAATTTATACTTTTGTGGGAAATTTTCTTAAAAATTCAAACTAAAGGGATAAATATGAATATGTTTTCCTTATCCATCATGAAATTCTATACAAAATAAATATGAAAAATTATGAATACGTGGAAAAATAATTTTTCTGAAAAAATTGACAGTACCGTCCGTCCCTTACAGCTTTGAAAATTCAAAATTGATACTTTTGTGGGAAATTTTCTTCAGATTCAGACAGGAGGGATAAATGTGGATATGTTTTCTCTATCCGTCATGAAATTCTATACAAAATGAATATGAAAGATTATGAATACTTGGAAAAATAATTTTTTCAAAAAATCGACAGTACCGTCGCTCACAACTTTGAAAATTTAAATTTGATACTTTTGTGGGAAATCTTCTTAAAAATTCAAACTCAAGGGATAAATATCAATATGTTTTCCCTATCCGTTATAAAATTCTATACAAAATAAATATGAAAAATTATGAATATGTGGAAAAATACTTTTTTTGAAAAAATTGACAGTACCGTCCGTTCCCTACAGGTATGAAAATTCAAAATTGATACTTTTGTGGGAAATTTTCTTCAGATTCAAACAGGAGGGATAAATGTGGATATGTTTTCTCTATCCGTTATAAAATTCTATACAAAGTAAATATGAAAAATTATGAATACTTGGAAAAAAAAATTTTTTGAAAAAATTGACAGAAACGTCACTGGTATGAAAATTTGAAATTGATACTTTTGTGTAAAATTTTCTTAAAAATGCAAACTAAAGGGATAAATATGAATATGAAAAAATTAGCTGATCGGTTTCACCGTCCATTGCACGGTTCCGTTCGGCATATATACGCTCTAGCGAAGGAAAATCTCTATTTCCTCTGTAGCTTAGTGGTCAGAGCACTCGTCCGGCAATCGAGGGACCTGGGTTCGACTCCCGGTAGAGGTAGTGATGAATTTTTTCCTTCCTTAAAAAAAAAAAAAAATTAACATCTCAAATAATAAATATCTTCACAACATCCAGTCTTCCGTATATCTTGTATTATCAAGTGGAGAGCGACATTCATGTCATAAATATCAATATGTTTTCGCTATCCGTCATAAAATTCTATACAAAATAAATATGAAAAAATATGAATACGTAGAAAAATTTTTTTTTGAAAAAATTGACAATACCGTCCCTTACAGGTATGGAAATTTAAAATTTATACTTTTGTGGGAAATTTTCTTCACATTCAGACAGAAGGGATAAATGTGGATATGCTTTCTCTATCCGTCATGAAATTCCAAACAAAATGAATATGAAAGATTATGAATACTTGGAATAAATATCTTCACAACATCCAGTCTTCCGTATATCTTGTATTAACAAGTGGAGAGCGACATTCATGTCATAAATATCAATATGTTTTCGCTATCCGTCATAAAATTCTAAACAAAATAAATATGAAAAAATATGAATACGTAGAAAAATTTTTTTTTGAAAAAATTGACAATACCGTCCCTTACAGGTATGCAAATTTAAAATTTATACTTTTGTGGGAAATTTTCTTCACATTCAGACAGAAGGGATAAATGTGGATATGCTTTCTCTATCCGTCATGAAATTCCATACAAAATGAATATGAAAGATTATGAATACTTGGAATAAATATCTTCACAACATCCAGTCTTCCGTATATCTTGTATTAACAAGTGGAGAGCGACATTCATGTCATAAATATCAATATGTTTTCACTATCCGTCATAAAATTCTATACAAAATAAATATGAAAAAATATGAATACGTAGAAAAATTTTTTTTTGAAAAAATTGACAATACCGTCCCTTACAGGTATGCAAATTTAAAATTTATACTTTTGTGGGAAATTTTCTTCACATTCAGACAGAAGGGATAAATGTGGATATGCTTTCTCTATCCGTCATGAAATTCCATACAAAATGAATATGAAAGATTATGAATACTTGGAAAAAAATTTTTTTGAAAAAATTGAGTGAAACGTCCCTCACCGGTATAAAAATTTGAAATTGATACTTTTGTGTAAAATTTTCTTAAAAATGCAAACTCAAGGGATAAATATGAATATGAACAAATATGAATACGTAGAAAAAAATTTTTTTGAAAAAATTCACAATACCGTTTCTTACACGTATGCAAATTTAAAATTTATACTTTTGTGGGAAATTTTCTTAAAAATTCAAACTAAAGGGATAAATATGAATATGTTTTCCTTATCCATCATGAAATTCTATACAAAATAAATATGAAAAATTATGAATACGTGGAAAAATAATTTTTCTGAAAAAATTGACAGTACCGTCCGTCCCTTACAGCTATGAAAATTCAAAATTGATACTTTTGTGGGAAATTTTCTTCAGATTCAGACAGGAGGGATAAATGTGGATATGTTTTCTCTATCCGTCATGAAATTCTATACAAAATGAATATGAAAGATTATGAATACTTGGAAAAATAATTTTTTCAAAAAATCGACAGTACCGTCGCTCACAACTTTGAAAATTTAAATTTGATACTTTTGTGGGAAATCTTCTTAAAAATTCAAACTCAAGGGATAAATATCAATATGTTTTCCCTATCCGTTATAAAATTCTATACAAAATAAATATGAAAAATTATGAATATGTGGAAAAATACTTTTTTTGAAAAAGTTGACAGTACCGTCCGTCCCTTACAGGTATGAAAATTCAAAATTGATACTTTTGTGGGAAATTTTCTTCAGATTCAGACAGGAGGGATAAATGTGGATATGTTTTCTCTATCCGTCATGAAATTCTATACAAAATGAATATGAAAGATTATGAATACTTGGAAAAAAAAATTTTTTGAAAAAATTGACAGAAACGTCCCTAACCGGTATGAAAATTTGAAATTGATACTTTTGTGTAAAATTTTCTTAAAAATTCAAACTCAAGGGATAAATATGAATATGAAAAAATACGAATACGTAGAAAAAAGTTTTTTTGAAAAAATTGACAATACCGTGCCTTACAGGTATGCAAATTTAAAATTTATACTTTTGTGGGAAATTTTCTTAAAAATTCAAACTCAAGGGATAAATATCAATATGTTTTCCCTATCCGTTATAAAATTCTATACAAAGTAAATATGAAAAATTATAAATACTTGGAAAAAAAAATTTTTTGAAAAAATTGACAGAAACGTCACCGGTATGAAAATTTGAAATTGATACTTTTGTGTAAAATTTTCTTAAAAATGCAAACTAAAGGGATAAATATGAATATGAAAAAATTAGCTGATCGGTTTCACCGTCCATTGCACGGTTCCGTTCGGCATATATACGCTCTAGCGAAGGAAAATCTCTATTTCCTCTGTAGCTTAGTGGTCAGAGCACTCGTCCGGCAATCGAGGGACCCGGGTTCGACTCCCGGTAGAGGTAGTGATGAATTTTTTCCTTCCTTAAAAAAAAAAAAAAATTAACATCTCAAATAATAAATATCTTAACAACATCCAGTCTTCCGTATATCTTGTATTATCAAGTGGAGAGCGACATTCATGTCATAAATATCAATATGTTTTCGCTATCTGTCATAAAATTCTATACAAAATAAATATGAAAAAATATGAATACGTAGAAAAATTTTTTTTTGAAAAAATTGACAATACCGTCCCTTACAGGTATGGAAATTTAAAATTTATACTTTTGTGGGAAATTTTCTTCACATTCAGACAGAAGGGATAAATGTGGATATGCTTTCTCTATCCGTCATGAAATTCCAAACAAAATGAATATGAAAGATTATGAATACTTGGAATAAATATCTTCACAACATCCAGTCTTCCGTATATCTTGTATTAACAAGTGGAGAGCGACATTCATGTCATAAATATCAATATGTTTTCGCTATCCGTCATAAAATTCTAAACAAAATAAATATGAAAAAATATGAATACGTAGAAAAATTTTTTTTTGAAAAAATTGACAATACCGTCCCTTACAGGTATGCAAATTTAAAATTTATACTTTTGTGGGAAATTTTCTTCACATTCAGACAGAAGGGATAAATGTGGATATGCTTTCTCTATCCGTCATGAAATTCCATAAAAAATGAATATGAAAGATTATGAATACTTGGAATAAATATCTTCACAACATCCAGTCTTCCGTATATCTTGTATTAACAAGTGGAGAGCGACATTCATGTCATAAATATCAATATGTTTTCGCTATCCGTCATAAAATTCTATACAAAATAAATATGAAAAAATATGAATACGTAGAAAAATTTTTTTTTGAAAAAATTGACAATACCGTCCCTTACAGGTATGCAAATTTTAAATTTATACTTTTGTGGGAAATTTTCTTCACATTCAGACAGAAGGGATAAATGTGGATATGCTTTCTCTATCCGTCATGAAATTCCATACAAAATGAATATGAAAGATTATGAATACTTGGAAAAAAATTTTTTTGAAAAAATTGAGTGAAACGTCCCTCACCGGTATAAAAATTTGAAATTGATACTTTTGTGTAAAATTTTCTTAAAAATGCAAACTCAAGGGATAAATATGAATATGAACAAATATGAATACGTAGAAAAAAATTCACAATACCGTCCCTTACACGTATGCAAATTTAAAATTTATACTTTTGTGGGAAATTTTCTTAAAAATTCAAACTAAAGGGATAAATATGAATATGTTTTCCTTATCCATCATGAAATTCTATACAAAATAAATATGAAAAATTATGAATACGTGGAAAAATAATTTTTCTGAAAAAATTGACAGTACCGTCCGTCCCTTACAGCTTTGAAAATTCAAAATTGATACTTTTGTGGGAAATTTTCTTCAGATTCAGACAGGAGGGATAAATGTGGATATGTTTTCTCTATCCGTCATGAAATTCTATACAAAATGAATATGAAAGATTATGAATACTTGGAAAAATAATTTTTTCAAAAAATCGACAGTACCGTCGCTCACAACTTTGAAAATTTAAATTTGATACTTTTGTGGGAAATCTTCTTAAAAATTCAAACTCAAGGGATAAATATCAATATGTTTTCCCTATCCGTTATAAAATTCTATACAAAATAAATATGAAAAATTATGAATATGTGGAAAAATACTTTTTTTGAAAAAATTGACAGTACCGTCCGTTCCCTACAGGTATGAAAATTCAAAATTGATACTTTTGTGGGAAATTTTCTTCAGATTCAAACAGGAGGGATAAATGTGGATATGTTTTCTCTATCCGTTATAAAATTCTATACAAAGTAAATATGAAAAATTATGAATACTTGGAAAAAAAAATTTTTTGAAAAAATTGACAGAAACGTCACTGGTATGAAAATTTGAAATTGATACTTTTGTGTAAAATTTTCTTAAAAATGCAAACTAAAGGGATAAATATGAATATGAAAAAATTAGCTGATCGGTTTCACCGTCCATTGCACGGTTCCGTTCGGCATATATACGCTCTAGCGAAGGAAAATCTCTATTTCCTCTGTAGCTTAGTGGTCAGAGCACTCGTCCGGCAATCGAGGGACCTGGGTTCGACTCCCGGTAGAGGTAGTGATGAGTTTTTTCCTTCCTTAAAAAAAAAAAAAATTAACATCTCAAATAATAAATATCTTCACAACATCCAGTCTTCCGTATATCTTGTATTAACAAGTGGAGAGCGACATTCATGTCATAAATATCAATATGTTTTCCTTATCCATCATGAAATTCTATACAAAATAAATATGAAAAATTATGAATACGTGGAAAAATAATTTTTCTGAAAAAATTGACAGTACCGTCCGTCCCTTACAGCTATGAAAATTCAAAATTGATACTTTTGTGGGAAATTTTCTTCAGATTCAGACAGGAGGGATAAATGTGGATATGTTTTCTCTATCCGTCATGAAATTCTATACAAAATGAATATGAAAGATTATGAATACTTGGAAAAATAATTTTTTCAAAAAATCGACAGTACCGTCGCTCACAACTTTGAAAATTTAAATTTGATACTTTTGTGGGAAATCTTCTTAAAAATTCAAACTCAAGGGATAAATATCAATATGTTTTCCCTATCCGTTATAAAATTCTATACAAAATAAATATGAAAAATTATGAATATGTGGAAAAATACTTTTTTTGAAAAAATTGACAGTACCGTCCGTTCCCTACAGGTATGAAAATTCAAAATTGATACTTTTGTGGGAAATTTTCTTCAGATTCAAACAGGAGGGATAAATGTGGATATGTTTTCTCTATCCGTTATAAAATTCTATACAAAGTAAATATGAAAAATTATGAATACTTGGAAAAAAAAATTTTTTGAAAAAATTGACAGAAACGTCACCGGTATGAAAATTTGAAATTGATACTTTTGTGTAAAATTTTCTTAAAAATGCAAACTAAAGGGATAAATATGAATATGAAAAAATTAGCTGATCGGTTTCACCGTCCATTGCACGGTTCCGTTCGGCATATATACGCTCTAGCGAAGGAAAATCTCTATTTCCTCTGTAGCTTAGTGGTCAGAGCACTCGTCCGGCAATCGAGGGACCTGGGTTCGACTCCCGGTAGAGGTAGTGATGAGTTTTTTCCTTCCTTAAAAAAAAAAAAAATTAACATCTCAAATAATAAATATCTTCACAACATCCAGTCTTCCGTATATCTTGTATTAACAAGTGGAGAGCGACATTCATGTCATAAATATCAATATGTTTTCGCTATCCGTCATAAAATTCTATACAAAATAAATATGAAAAAATATGAATACGTAGAAAAATTTTTTTTTGAAAAAATTGACAATACCGTCCCTTACAGGTATGCAAATTTAAAATTTATACTTTTGTGGGAAATTTTCTTCACATTCAGACAGAAGGGATAAATGTGGATATGCTTTCTCTATCCGTCATGAAATTCCATACAAAATGAATATGAAAGATTATGAATACTTGGAAAAAAATTTTTTTGAAAAAATTGAGTGAAACGTCCCTCACAGGTATAAAAATTTGAAATTGATACTTTTGTGTAAAATTTTCTTAAAAATGCAAACTCAAGGGATAAATATGAATATGAACAAATATGAATACGTAGAAAAAAATTTTTTTGAAAAAATTCACAATACCGTCCCTTACACGTATGCAAATTTAAAATTTATACTTTTGTGGGAAATTTTCTTAAAAATTCAAACTAAAGGGATAAATATGAATATGTTTTCCTTATCCATCATGAAATTCTATACAAAATAAATATGAAAAATTATGAATACGTGGAAAAATAATTTTTCTGAAAAAATTGACAGTACCGTCCGTCCCTTACAGCTATGAAAATTCAAAATTGATACTTTTGTGGGAAATTTTCTTCAGATTCAGACAGGAGGGATAAATGTGGATATGTTTTCTCTATCCGTCATGAAATTCTATACAAAATGAATATGAAAGATTATGAATACTTGGAAAAATAATTTTTTCAAAAAATCGACAGTACCGTCGCTCACAACTTTGAAAATTTAAATTTGATACTTTTGTGGGAAATCTTCTTAAAAATTCAAACTCAAGGGATAAATATCAATATGTTTTCCCTATCCGTTATAAAATTCTATACAAAATAAATATGAAAAATTATGAATATGTGGAAAAATACTTTTTTTGAAAAAGTTGACAGTACCGTCCGTCCCTTACAGGTATGAAAATTCAAAATTGATACTTTTGTGGGAAATTTTCTTCAGATTCAGACAGGAGGGATAAATGTGGATATGTTTTCTCTATCCGTCATGAAATTCTATACAAAATGAATATGAAAGATTATGAATACTTGGAAAAAAAAATTTTTTGAAAAAATTGACAGAAACGTCCCCCACCGGTATGAAAATTTGAAATTGATACTTTTGTGTAAAATTTTCTTAAAAATTCAAACTCAAGGGATAAATATGAATATGAAAAAATACGAATACGTAGAAAAAAATTTTTTTGAAAAAATTGACAATACCGTGCCTTACAGGTATGCAAATTTAAAATTTATACTTTTGTGGGAAATTTTCTTAAAAATTCAAACTCAAGGGATAAATATCAATATGTTTTCCCTATCCGTTATAAAATTCTATACAAAGTAAATATGAAAAATTATGAATATTTGGAAAAAAAAATTTTTTGAAAAAATTGACAGAAACGTCACCGGTATGAAAATTTGAAATTGATACTTTTGTGTAAAATTTTCTTAAAAATGCAAACTAAAGGGATAAATATGAATATGAAAAAATTAGCTGATCGGTTTCACCGTCCATTGCACGGTTCCGTTCGGCATATATACGCTCTAGCGAAGGAAAATCTCTATTTCCTCTGTAGCTTAGTGGTCAGAGCACTCGTCCGGCAATCGAGGGACCCGGGTTCGACTCCCGGTAGAGGTAGTGATGAATTTTTTCCTTCCTTAAAAAAAAAAAAAAATTAACATCTCAAATAATAAATATCTTCACAACATCCAGTCTTCCGTATATCTTGTATTATCAAGTGGAGAGCGACATTCATGTCATAAATATCAATATGTTTTCGCTATCCGTCATAAAATTCTATACAAAATAAATATGAAAAAATATGAATACGTAGAAAAATTTTTTTTTGAAAAAATTGACAATACCGTCCCTTACAGGTATGGAAATTTAAAATTTATACTTTTGTGGGAAATTTTCTTCACATTCAGACAGAAGGGATAAATGTGGATATGCTTTCTCTATCCGTCATGAAATTCCAAACAAAATGAATATGAAAGATTATGAATACTTGGAATAAATATCTTCACAACATCCAGTCTTCCGTATATCTTGTATTAACAAGTGGAGAGCGACATTCATGTCATAAATATCAATATGTTTTCGCTATCCGTCATAAAATTCTAAACAAAATAAATATGAAAAAATATGAATACGTAGAAAAAATTTTTTTTGTAAAAATTGACAATACCGTCCGTCCCTTACAGGTATGCAAATTTAAAATTTATACTTTTGTGGGAAATTTTCTTCACATTCAGACAGAAGGGATAAATGTGGATATGCTTTCTCTATCCGTCATGAAATTCCATACAAAATGAATATGAAAGATTATGAATACTTGGAATAAATATCTTCACAACATCCAGTCTTCCGTATATCTTGTATTAACAAGTGGAGAGCGACATTCATGTCATAAATATCAATATGTTTTCGCTATCCGTCATAAAATTCTATACAAAATAAATATGAAAAAATATGAATACGTAGAAAAATTTTTTTTTGAAAAAATTGACAATACCGTCCCTTACAGGTATGCAAATTTAAAATTTATACTTTTGTGGGAAATTTTCTTCACATTCAGACAGAAGGGATAAATGTGGATATGCTTTCTCTATCCGTCATGAAATTCCATACAAAATGAATATGAAAGATTATGAATACTTGGAAAAAAATTTTTTTGAAAAAATTGAGTGAAACGTCCCTCACCGGTATAAAAATTTGAAATTGATACTTTTGTGTAAAATTTTCTTAAAAATGCAAACTCAAGGGATAAATATGAATATGAACAAATATGAATACGTAGAAAAAAATTTTTTTGAAAAAATTCACAATACCGTCCCTTACACGTATGCAAATTTAAAATTTATACTTTTGTGGGAAATTTTCTTAAAAATTCAAACTAAAGGGATAAATATGAATATGTTTTCCTTATACATCATGAAATTCTATACAAAATAAATATGAAAAAATATAAATACGTGGAAAAAATTTTTTTTTTAAAAATTGGCAGTACCGTCCCTTATAGGTATGAAAATTTAAAATCCATACTTTTGTGGGAAATTTTCTTCAGATTCAGACAGGAGGGATAAATGTGGATATGTTTTCTCTATCCGTCATGAAATTCTATACAAAATGAATATGAAAGATTATGAATACTTGGAAAAATAATTTTTTCAAAAAATCGACAGTACCGTCGCTCACAACTTTGAAAATTTAAATTTGATACTTTTGTGGGAAATCTTCTTAAAAATTCAAACTCAAGGGATAAATATCAATATGTTTTCCCTATCCGTTATAAAATTCTATACAAAATAAATATGAAAAATTATGAATATGTGGAAAAATACTTTTTTTGAAAAAATTGACAGTACCGTCCGTTCCCTACAGGTATGAAAATTCAAAATTGATACTTTTGTGGGAAATTTTCTTCAGATTCAAACAGGAGGGATAAATGTGGATATGTTTTCTCTATCCGTTATAAAATTCTATACAAAGTAAATATGAAAAATTATGAATACTTGGAAAAAAAAATTTTTTGAAAAAATTGACAGAAACGTCACCGGTATGAAAATTTGAAATTGATACTTTTGTGTAAAATTTTCTTAAAAATGCAAACTAAAGGGATAAATATGAATATGAAAAAATTAGCTGATCGGTTTCACCGTCCATTGCACGGTTCCGTTCGGCATATATACGCTCTAGCGAAGGAAAATCTCTATTTCCTCTGTAGCTTAGTGGTCAGAGCACTCGTCCGGCAATCGAGGGACCCGGGTTCGACTCCCGGTAGAGGTAGTGATGAGTTTTTTCCTTCCTTAAAAAAAAAAAAAATTAACATCTCAAATAATAAATATCTTCACAACATCCAGTCTTCCGTATATCTTGTATTAACAAGTGGAGAGCGACATTCATGTCATAAATATCAATATGTTTTCCCTATCCGTCATAAAATTCTATACAAAATAAATATGAAAAAATATGAATACGTAGAAAAATTTTTTTTTGAAAAAATTGACAATACCGTCCCTTACAGGTATGCAAATTTAAAATTTATACTTTTGTGGGAAATTTTCTTCACATTCAGACAGAAGGGATAAATGTGGATATGCTTTCTCTATCCGTCATGAAATTCCATACAAAATGAATATGAAAGATTATGAATACTTGGAAAAAAATTTTTTTGAAAAAATTGAGTGAAACGTCCCTCACCGGTATAAAAATTTGAAATTGATACTTTTGTGTAAAATTTTCTTAAAAATGCAAACTCAAGGGATAAATATGAATATGAACAAATATGAATACGTAGAAAAAAATTTTTTTGAAAAAATTGACAATACCGTCCCTTACAGGTATGCAAATTTAAAATTTATACTTTTGTGGGAAATTTTCTTAAAAATTCAAACTAAAGGGATAAATATGAATATGTTTTCCTTATCCATCATGAAATTCTATACAAAATAAATATGAAAAAATATAAATACGTGGAAAAAATTTTTTTTTTAAAAATTGGCAGTACCGTCCCTTATAGGTATGAAAATTTAAAATAAATACTTTTGTGGGAAATTTTCTTCAGATTCAGACAGGAGGGATAAATGTGGATATGTTTTCTCTATCCGTCATGAAATTCTATACAAAATGAATATGAAAGATTATGAATACTTGGAAAAATAATTTTTTCAAAAAATCGACAGTACCGTCGCTCACAACTTTGAAAATTTAAATTTGATACTTTTGTGGGAAATCTTCTTAAAAATTCAAACTCAAGGGATAAATATCAATATGTTTTCCCTATCCGTTATAAAATTCTATACAAAATAAATATGAAAAATTATGAATATGTGGAAAAATAATTTTTTTGAAAAAATTGACAGTACCGTCCGTTCCCTACATGTATGAAAATTCAAAATTGATACTTTTGTGGGAAATTTTCTTCAGATTCAGACAGGAGGGATAAATGTGGATATGCTTTCTCTATCCGTCATGAAATTCCATACAAAATGAATATGAAAAAAATTTTTTTGAAAAAATTGACAATACCGTGCCTTACAGGTATGCAAATTTAAAATTTATACTTTTGTGGGAAATTTTCTTAAAAATTCAAACTCAAGGGATAAATATGAATATGAAAAAATTAGCTGATCGGTTTCACCGTCCATTGCACGGTTCCGTTCGGCATATATACGCTCTAGCGAAGGAAAATCTCTATTTCCTCTGTAGCTTAGTCACAGACAGAGCACTCGTCCGGCAATCGAGGGACCCGGGTTCGACTCCCGGTAGAGGTAGTGATGAATTTTTTCCTTCCTTAAAAAAAAAAAAAAATTAACATCTCAAATAATAAATATCTTCACAACATCCAGTCTTCCGTATATCTTGTATTATCAAGTGGAGAGCGACATTCATGTCATAAATATCAATATGTTTTCGCTATCCGTCATAAAATTCTATACAAAATAAATATGAAAAAATATGAATACGTAGAAAAATTTTTTTTTGAAAAAATTGACAATACCGTCCCTTACAGGTATGGAAATTTAAAATTTATACTTTTGTGGGAAATTTTCTTCACATTCAGACAGAAGGGATAAATGTGGATATGCTTTCTCTATCCGTCATGAAATTCCAAACAAAATGAATATGAAAGATTATGAATACTTGGAATAAATATCTTCACAACATCCAGTCTTCCGTATATCTTGTATTAACAAGTGGAGAGCGACATTCATGTCATAAATATCAATATGTTTTCCCTATCCGTCATAAAATTCTATACAAAATAAATATGAAAAAATATGAATACGTAGAAAAATTTTTTTTTGAAAAAATTGACAATACCGTCCCTTACAGGTATGCAAATTTAAAATTTATACTTTTGTGGGAAATTTTCTTCACATTCAGACAGAAGGGATAAATGTGGATATGCTTTCTCTATCCGTCATGAAATTCCATACAAAATGAATATGAAAGATTATGAATACTTGGAATAAATATCTTCACAACATCCAGTCTTCCGTATATCTTGTATTAACAAGTGGAGAGCGACATTCATGTCATAAATATCAATATGTTTTCGCTATCCGTCATAAAATTCTATACAAAATAAATATGAAAAAATATGAATACGTAGAAAAATTTTTTTTTGAAAAAATTGACAATACCGTCCCTTACAGGTATGCAAATTTAAAATTTATACTTTTGTGGGAAATTTTCTTCACATTCAGACAGAAGGGATAGATGTGGATATGCTTTCTCTATCCGTCATGAAATTCCATACAAAATGAATATGAAAGATTATGAATACTTGGAAAAAAATTTTTTTGAAAAAATTGAGTGAAACGTCCCTCACCGGTATAAAAATTTGAAATTGATACTTTTGTGTAAAATTTTCTTAAAAATGCAAACTCAAGGGATAAATATGAATATGAACAAATATGAATACGTAGAAAAAAATTTTTTTGAAAAAATTCACAATACCGTCCCTTACACGTATGCAAATTTAAAATTTATACTTTTGTGGGAAATTTTCTTAAAAATTCAAACTAAAGGGATAAATATGAATATGTTTTCCTTATCCATCATGAAATTCTATACAAAATAAATATGAAAAATTATGAATACGTGGAAAAATAATTTTTCTGAAAAAATTGACAGTACCGTCCGTCCCTTACAGCTATGAAAATTCAAAATTGATACTTTTGTGGGAAATTTTCTTCAGATTCAGACAGGAGGGATAAATGTGGATATGTTTTCTCTATCCGTCATGAAATTCTATACAAAATGAATATGAAAGATTATGAATACTTGGAAAAATAATTTTTTCAAAAAATCGACAGTACCGTCGCTCACAACTTTGAAAATTTAAATTTGATACTTTTGTGGGAAATCTTCTTAAAAATTCAAACTCAAGGGATAAATATCAATATGTTTTCCCTATCCGTTATAAAATTCTATACAAAATAAATATGAAAAATTATGAATATGTGGAAAAATAATTTTTTTGAAAAAATTGACAGTACCGTCCGTTCCCTACATGTATGAAAATTCAAAATTGATACTTTTGTGGGAAATTTTCTTCAGATTCAGACAGGAGGGATAAATGTGGATATGCTTTCTCTATCCGTCATGAAATTCCATACAAAATGAATATGAAAGATTATGAATACTTGGAAAAAAATTTTTTTGAAAAAATTGACAGAAACGTCCCTCACCGGTATAAAAATTATAAATTGATACTTTTGTGTAAAATTTTCTTAAAAATGCAAACTCAAGGGATAAATATGAATATGAAAAAATATGAATACGTAGAAAAAATTTTTTTTGAAAAAATTGACAGTACCGTCCCTTACAGGTACGCAAATTTATAATTTTGTGGAAAATTTTCTTAAAAATTCAAACTCAAGGGATAAATATCAATATGTTTTCCCTATCCATCATAAAATTCTATACAAAATAAATATGAAAAATTATGAATATGTGGAAAAATAATTTTTCTGAAAAAATTGACAGTACCGTTCGTCCCTTACAGCTATGAAAATTTAAAATTTATACTTTTGTGATAAATTTTCTTAAAAATTCAAACTCAAGGGATAAATATCAATATGTTTTCCCTATCCGTCATGAAATTTTATACAAAATAAATATGAAAAGTTATGAATACGTGGAAAAATAATTTTTTCAAAAAATCGACAGTACCGTCGCTCACAACTTTGAAAATTTAAATTTGATACTTTTGTGGGAAATCTTCTTAAAAATTCAAACTCAAGGGATAAATATCAATATGTTTTCCCTATCCGTTATAAAATTCTATACAAAATAAATATGAAAAATTATGAATATGTGGAAAAATAATTTTTTTGAAAAAATTGACAGTACCGTCCGTTCCCTACATGTATGAAAATTCAAAATTGATACTTTTGTGGGAAATTTTCTTCAGATTCAGTCAGGAGGGATAAATGTGGATATGTTTTCTCTATCCGTCATGAAATTCTATACAAAATGAATATGAAAGATTATGAATACTTGGAAAAATAATTTTTTCACAAAATCGACAGTACCGTCGCTCACAACTATGAAAATTTAAATTTGATACTTTTGTGGGAAATCTTCTTAAAAATTCAAACTCAAGGGATAAATATCAATATGTTTTCCCTATCCGTTATAAAATTCTATACAAAATAAATATGAAAAATTATGAATATGTGGAAAAATAATTTTTTTGAAAAAATTGACAGTACCGTCCGTTCCCTACATGTATGAAAATTCAAAATTGATACTTTTGTGGGAAATTTTCTTCAGATTCAGACAGGAGGGATAAATGTGGATATGCTTTCTCTATCCGTCATGAAATTCCATACAAATTAATGAATATGAAAAATTATGAATACTTGGAAAAAAAAATTTCTTGAAAAAATTGACAGAAACGTCCCTCACCGGTATGAAAATTTGAAATTGATACTTTTGTGTAAAATTTTCTTAAAAATGCAAACTAAAGGGATAAATATGAATATGAAAAAATTAGCTGATCGGTTTCACCATCCATTGCACGGTTCCGTTCGGCATATATACGCTCTAGCGAAGGAAAATCTCTATTTCCTCTGTAGCTTAGTGGTCAGAGCACTCGTCCGGCAATCGAGGGACCCGGGTTCGACTCCCGGTAGAGGTAGTGATGAGTTTTTTCCTTCCTTAAAAAAAAAAAAAATTAACATCTCAAATAATAAATATCTTCACAACATCCAGTCTTCCGTATATCTTGTATTAACAAGTGGAGAGCGACATTCATGTCATAAATATCAATATGTTTTCCCTATCCGTCATAAAATTCTATACAAAATAAATATGAAAAAATATGAATACGTAGAAAAATTTTTTTTTGAAAAAATTGACAATACCGTCCCTTACAGGTATGCAAATTTAAAATTTATACTTTTGTGGGAAATTTTCTTCACATTCAGACAGAAGGGATAAATGTGGATATGCTTTCTCTATCCGTCATGAAATTCCATACAAAATGAATATGAAAGATTATGAATACTTGGAAAAAAATTTTTTTGAAAAAATTGAGTGAAACGTCCCTCACCGGTATAAAAATTTGAAATTGATACTTTTGTGTAAAATTTTCTTAAAAATGCAAACTCAAGGGATAAATATGAATATGAACAAATATGAATACGTAGAAAAAAATTTTTTTGAAAAAATTGACAATACCGTCCCTTACAGGTATGCAAATTTAAAATTTATACTTTTGTGGGAAATTTTCTTAAAAATTCAAACTAAAGGGATAAATATGAATATGTTTTCCTTATCCATCATGAAATTCTATACAAAATAAATATGAAAAAATATAAATACGTGGAAAAAATTTTTTTTTTAAAAATTGGCAGTACCGTCCCTTATAGGTATGAAAATTTAAAATCCATACTTTTGTGGGAAATTTTCTTCAGATTCAGACAGGAGTATCCCTCCTAATGTGGATATGTTTTCTCTATCCGTCATGAAATTCTATACAAAATGAATATGAAAGATTATGAATACTTGGAAAAATAATTTTTTCAAAAAATCGACAGTACCGTCGCTCACAACTTTGAAAATTTAAATTTGATACTTTTGTGGGAAATCTTCTTAAAAATTCAAACTCAAGGGATAAATATCAATATGTTTTCCCTATCCGTTATAAAATTCTATACAAAATAAATATGAAAAATTATGAATATGTGGAAAAATAATTTTTTTGAAAAAATTGACAGTACCGTCCGTTCCCTACATGTATGAAAATTCAAAATTGATACTTTTGTGGGAAATTTTCTTCAGATTCAGACAGGAGGGATAAATGTGGATATGTTTTCTCTATCCGTCATGAAATTCTATACAAAATGAATATGAAAGATTATGAATACTTGGAAAAATAATTTTTTCACAAAATCGACAGTACCGTCACTCACAACTATGAAAATTTAAATTTGATACTTTTGTGGGAAATCTTCTTAAAAATTCAAACTCAAGGGATAAATATCAATATGTTTTCCCTATCCGTTATAAAATTCTATACAAAATAAATATGAAAAATTATGAATATGTGGAAAAATAATTTTTTTGAAAAAATTGACAGTACCGTCCGTTCCCTACATGTATGAAAATTCAAAATTGATACTTTTGTGGGAAATTTTCTTCAGATTCAGACAGGAGGGATAAATGTGGATATGCTTTCTCTATCCGTCATGAAATTCCATACAAAATGAATATGAAAGATTATGAATACTTGGAAAAAAATTTTTTTGAAAAAATTGACAGAAACGTCCCTCACCGGTATAAAAATTATAAATTGATACTTTTGTGTAAAATTTTCTTAAAAATGCAAACTCAAGGGATAAATATGAATATGAAAAAATATGAATACGTACAAAAAATTTTTTTTGAAAAAATTGACAGTACCGTCCCTTACAGGTACGCAAATTTATAATTTTGTGGAAAATTTTCTTAAAAATTCAAACTCAAGGGATAAATATCAATATGTTTTCCCTATCCGTCATAAAATTCTATACAAAATAAATATGAAAAATTATGAATATGTGGAAAAATAATTTTTCTGAAAAAATTGACAGTACCGTTCGTCCCTTACAGCTATGAAAATTTAAAATTTATACTTTTGTGATAAATTTTCTTAAAAATTCAAACTCAAGGGATAAATATCAATATGTTTTCCCTATCCGTCATGAAATTTTATACAAAATAAATATGAAAAGTTATGAATACGTGGAAAAATAAGTTTTTCAAAAAATCGACAGTACCGTCGCTCACAACTTTGAAAATTTAAATTTGATACTTTTGTGGGAAATCTTCTTAAAAATTCAAACTCAAGGGATAAATATCAATATGTTTTCCCTATCCGTTATAAAATTCTATACAAAATAAATATGAAAAATTATGAATATGTGGAAAAGTAATTTTTTTGAAAAAATTGACAGTACCGTCCGTTCCCTACATGTATGAAAATTCAAAATTGATACTTTTGTGGGAAATTTTCTTCAGATTCAGACAGGAGGGATAAATGTGGATATGTTTTCTCTATCCGTCATGAAATTCTATACAAAATGAATATGAAAGATTATGAATACTTGGAAAAAAATTTTTTTGAAAAAATTGAGTGAAACGTCCCTCACCGGTATAAAAATTTGAAATTGAAACTTTTGTGTAAAATTTTCTTAAAAATGCAAACTCAAGGGATAAATATGAATATGAACAAATATGAATACGTAGAAAAAAATTTTTTTGAAAAAATTGACAATACCGTCCCTTACACGTATGCAAATTTAAAATTTATACTTTTGTGGGAAATTTTCTTAAAAATTCAAACTAAAGGAATATGAATATGTTTTCCTTATCCATCATGAAATTCTATACAAAATAAATATGAAAAATTATGAATACGTGGAAAAATAATTTTTCTGAAAAAATTGACAGTACCGTCCGTCCCTTACAGCTATGAAAATTCAAAATTGATACTTTTGTGGGTAATTTTCTTCAGATTCAGACAGGAGGGATAAATGTGGATATGTTTTCTCTATCCGTCATGAAATTCTATACAAAATGAATATGAAAGATTATGAATACTTGGAAAAATAATTTTTTCAAAAAATCGACAGTACCGTCGCTCACAACTTTGAAAATTTAAATTTGATACTTTTGTGGGAAATCTTCTTAAAAATTCAAACTCAAGGGATAAATATCAATATGTTTTCCCTATCCGTTATAAAATTCTATACAAAATAAATATGAAAAATTATGAATATGTGGAAAAATAATTTTTTTGAAAAAATTGACAGTACCGTCCGTTCCCTACATGTATGAAAATTCAAAATTGATACTTTTGTGGGAAATTTTCTTCAGATTCAGACAGGAGGGATAAATGTGGATATGCTTTCTCTATCCGTCATGAAATTCCATACAAATTAATGAATATGAAAAATTATGAATACTTGGAAAAAAAAATTTCTTGAAAAAATTGACAGAAACGTCCCTCACCGGTATGAAAATTTGAAATTGATACTTTTGTGTAAAATTTTCTTAAAAATGCAAACTAAAGGGATAAATATGAATATGAAAAAATTAGCTGATCGGTTTCACCATCCATTGCACGGTTCCGTTCGGCATATATACGCTCTAGCGAAGGAAAATCTCTATTTCCTCTGTAGCTTAGTGGTCAGAGCACTCGTCCGGCAATCGAGGGACCCGGGTTCGACTCCCGGTAGAGGTAGTGATGAGTTTTTTCCTTCCTTAAAAAAAAAAAAAAATTAACATCTCAAATAATAAATATCTTCACAACATCCAGTCTTCCGTATATCTTGTATTAACAAGTGGAGAGCGACATTCATGTCATAAATATCAATATGTTTTCGCTATCCATCATAAAATTCTATACAAAATAAATATGAAAAAATATGAATACGTAGAAAAATTTTTTTTTGAAAAAATTGACAATACCGTCCCTTACAGGTATGCAAATTTAAAATTTATACTTTTGTGGGAAATTTTCTTCACATTCAGACAGAAGGGATAAATGTGGATATGCTTTCTCTATCCGTCATGAAATTCCATACAAAATGAATATGAAAGATTATGAATACTTGGAAAAAAATTTTTTTGAAAAAATTGAGTGAAACGTCCCTCACCGGTATAAAAATTTGAAATTGATACTTTTGTGTAAAATTTTCTTAAAAATGCAAACTCAAGGGATAAATATGAATATGAACAAATATGAATACGTAGAAAAAAATTTTTTTGAAAAAATTCACAATACCGTCCCTTACACGTATGCAAATTTAAAATTTATACTTTTGTGGGAAATTTTCTTAAAAATTCAAACTAAAGGGATAAATATGAATATGTTTTCCTTATCCATCATGAAATTCTATACAAAATAAATATGAAAAATTATGAATATGTGGAAAAATAATTTTTCTGAAAAAATTGACAGTACCGTCCGTCCCTTACAGCTATGAAAATTCAAAATTGATACTTTTGTGGGAAATTTTCTTCAGATTCAGACAGGAGGGATAAATGTGGATATGTTTTCTCTATCCGTCATGAAATTCTATACAAAATGAATATGAAAGATTATGAATACTTGGAAAAATAATTTTTTCACAAAATCGACAGTACCGTCGCTCACAACTATGAAAATTTAAATTTGATACTTTTGTGGGAAATCTTCTTAAAAATTCAAACTCAAGGGATAAATATCAATATGTTTTCCCTATCCGTTATAAAATTCTATACAAAATAAATATGAAAAATTATGAATATGTGGAAAAATAATTTTTTTGAAAAAATTGACAGTACCGTCCGTTCCCTACATGTATGAAAATTCAAAATTGATACTTTTGTGGGAAATTTTCTTCAGATTCAGACAGGAGGGATAAATGTGGATATGCTTTCTCTATCCGTCATGAAATTCCATACAAAATGAATATGAAAGATTATGAATACTTGGAAAAAAATTTTTTTGAAAAAATTGACAGAAACGTCCCTCACCGGTATAAAAATTATAAATTGATACTTTTGTGTAAAATTTTCTTAAAAATGCAAACTCAAGGGATAAATATGAATATGAAAAAATATGAATACGTACAAAAAATTTTTTTTGAAAAAATTGACAGTACCGTCCCTTACAGGTACGCAAATTTATAATTTTGTGGAAAATTTTCTTAAAAATTCAAACTCAAGGGATAAATATCAATATGTTTTCCCTATCCGTCATAAAATTCTATACAAAATAAATATGAAAAATTATGAATATGTGGAAAAATAATTTTTCTGAAAAAATTGACAGTACCGTTCGTCCCTTACAGCTATGAAAATTTAAAATTTATACTTTTGTGATAAATTTTCTTAAAAATTCAAACTCAAGGGATAAATATCAATATGTTTTCCCTATCCGTCATGAAATTCCATACAAATTAATGAATATGAAAGATTATGAATACTTGGAAAAAAATTTTTTTGAAAAAATTGACAGAAACGTCCCTCACCGGTATGAAAATTTGAAATTGATACTTTTGTGTAAAATTTTCTTAAAAATGCAAACTCAAGGGATTAATATGAATATGAAAAAATACGAATACGTAGAAAAAAATTTTTTTGAAAAAATTGACAATACCGTGCCTTACAGGTATGCAAATTTAAAATTTATACTTTTGTGGGAAATTTTCTTAAAAATTCAAACTCAAGGGATAAATATCAATATGTTTTCCCTATCCGTTATAAAATTCTATACAAAATAAATATGAAAAATTATGAATATGTGGAAAAATACTTTTTTTGAAAAAGTTGACAGTACCGTCCGTCCCTTACAGGTATGAAAATTCAAAATTGATACTTTTGTGGGAAATTTTCTTCAGATTCAGACAGGAGGGATAAATGTGGATATGTTTTCTCTATCCGTCATGAAATTCTATACAAAATGAATATGAAAGATTATGAATACTTGGAAAAAAAAATTTTTTGAAAAAATTGACAGAAACGTCCCTAACCGGTATGAAAATTTGAAATTGATACTTTTGTGTAAAATTTTCTTAAAAATTCAAACTCAAGGGATAAATATGAATATGAAAAAATACGAATACGTAGAAAAAAATTTTTTTGAAAAAATTGACAATACCGTGCCTTACAGGTATGCAAATTTAAAATTTATACTTTTGTGGGAAATTTTCTTAAAAATTCAAACTCAAGGGATAAATATCAATATGTTTTCCCTATCCGTTATAAAATTCTATACAAAGTAAATATGAAAAATTATGAATACTTGGAAAAAAAAATTTTTTGAAAAAATTGACAGAAACGTCCCTCACCGGTATGAAAATTTGAAATTGATACTTTTGTGTAAAATTTTCTTAAAAATGCAAACTAAAGGGATAAATATGAATATGAAAAAATTAGCTGATCGGTTTCACCATCCATTGCACGGTTCCGTTCGGCATATATACGCTCTAGCGAAGGAAAATCTCTATTTCCTCTGTAGCTTAGTGGTCAGAGCACTCGTCCGGCAATCGAGGGACCCGGGTTCGACTCCCGGTAGAGGTAGTGATGAGTTTTTTCCTTCCTTAAAAAAAAAAAAAAATTAACATCTCAAATAATAAATATCTTCACAACATCCAGTCTTCCGTATATCTTGTATTAACAAGTGGAGAGCGACATTCATGTCATAAATATCAATATGTTTTCGCTATCCGTCATAAAATTCTATACAAAATAAATATGAAAAAATATGAATACGTAGAAAAATTTTTTTTTGAAAAAATTGACAATACCGTCCCTTACAGGTATGCAAATTTAAAATTTATACTTTTGTGGGAAATTTTCTTCACATTCAGACAGAAGGGATAAATGTGGATATGCTTTCTCTATCCGTCATGAAATTCCATACAAAATGAATATGAAAGATTATGAATACTTGGAAAAAAATTTTTTTGAAAAAATTGAGTGAAACGTCCCTCACCGGTATAAAAATTTGAAATTGATACTTTTGTGTAAAATTTTCTTAAAAATGCAAACTCAAGGGATAAATATGAATATGAACAAATATGAATACGTAGAAAAAAATTTTTTTGAAAAAATTCACAATACCGTCCCTTACACGTATGCAAATTTAAAATTTATACTTTTGTGGGAAATTTTCTTAAAAATTCAAACTAAAGGGATAAATATGAATATGTTTTCCTTATCCATCATGAAATTCTATACAAAATAAATATGAAAAATTATGAATACGTGGAAAAATAATTTTTCTGAAAAAATTGACAGTACCGTCCGTCCCTTACAGCTATGAAAATTCAAAATTGATACTTTTGTGGGAAATTTTCTTCAGATTCAGACAGGAGGGATAAATGTGGATATGTTTTCTCTATCCGTCATGAAATTCTATACAAAATGAATATGAAAGATTATGAATACTTGGAAAAATAATTTTTTCAAAAAATCGACAGTACCGTCGCTCACAACTTTGAAAATTTAAATTTGATACTTTTGTGGGAAATCTTCTTAAAAATTCAAACTCAAGGGATAAATATCAATATGTTTTCCCTATCCGTTATAAAATTCTATACAAAATAAATATGAAAAATTATGAATATGTGGAAAAATAATTTTTTTGAAAAAATTGACAGTACCGTCCGTTCCCTACATGTATGAAAATTCAAAATTGATACTTTTGTGGGAAATTTTCTTCAGATTCAGACAGGAGGGATAAATGTGGATATGCTTTCTCTATCCGTCATGAAATTCCATACAAATTAATGAATATGAAAGATTATGAATACTTGGAAAAAAATTTTTTTGAAAAAATTGACAGAAACGTCCCTCACCGGTATGAAAATTTGAAATTGATACTTTTGTGTAAAATTTTCTTAAAAATGCAAACTCAAGGGATTAATATGAATATGAAAAAATATGAATACGTA
This sequence comes from Pholcus phalangioides, assembly GCF_987345545.1. Classification (NCBI taxonomy): domain Eukaryota; kingdom Metazoa; phylum Arthropoda; class Arachnida; order Araneae; family Pholcidae; genus Pholcus; species Pholcus phalangioides. The sequence goes on along the minus strand of NW_028301602.1, from coordinate 51,828,888 downwards.
GAAAAATTTTTTTTTGAAAAAATTGACAATACCGTGCCTTACAGGTATGCAAATTTAAAATTTATACTTTTGTGGGAAATTTTCTTAAAAATTCAAACTCAAGGGATAAATATCAATATGTTTTCCCTATCCGTCATAAAATTCTATACAAAATAAATATGAAAAATTATGAATATGTGGAAAAATAATTTTTCTGAAAAAATTGACAGTACCGTTCGTCCCTTACAGCTATGAAAATTCAAAATTGATACTTTTGTGGGAAATTTTCTTCAGATTCAGACGGGAGGGATAAATGTGGATATGTTTTCTCTATCCGTCATGAAATTCTATACAAAATGAATATGAAAGATTATGAATACTTGGAAAAAAAAATTTTTTGAAAAAATTGACAGAAACGTCCCTCACCGGTATGAAAACTTGAAATTGATACTTTTGTGTAAAATTTTCTTAAAAATGCAAACTAAAGGGATAAATATGAATATGAAAAAATATGAATACGTAGAAAAAATGTTTTTTGAAAAAATTGACAATACCGTCCCTTAAAGGTATGCAAATTTAAAATTTATACTTTTGTGGGAAATTTTCTTAAAAATTCAAACTAAAGGGATAAATATGAATATGAAAAAATATGAATACGTAGAAAAAATTTTTTTTGAAAAAATTGACAATACCGTCCCTTACAGGTATGCAAATTTAAAATTTATACTTTTGTGGGAAATTTTCTTAAAAATTCAAACTAAAGGGATAAATATGAATATGTTTTCCTTATCCATCATGAAATTCTATACAAAATAAATATGAAAAATTATGAATACGTGGAAAAATAATTTTTTTGAAAAAATTGACAGTACCGTCCGTCCCTTACAGTTATGAAAATTCAAAATTGATACGTTTGTGGGAAATTTTCTTCAGATTCAGACAGGAGGAATTAATATGGATATGTTTTCTCTATCCGTCATGAAATTTTATACAAAATAAATATGAAAAGTTATGAATACGTGGAAAAATAATTTTTTCAAAAAATCGACAGTACCGTCGCTCACAACTTTGAAAATTTAAATTTGATACTTTTGTGGGAAATCTTCTTAAAAATTCAAACTCAAGGGATAAATATCAATATGTTTTCCCTATCCGTTATAAAATTCTATACAAAATAAATATGAAAAATTATGAATATGTGGAAAAAAAATTTTTTTTTAAAAATTGACAGTACCGTCCGTTCCCTACATGTATGAAAATTCAAAATTGATACTTTTGTGGGAAATTTTCTTCAGATTCAGACAGGAGGGATAAATGTGGATATGTTTTCTCTATCCGTCATGAAATTCTATACAAAATGAATATGAAAGATTATGAATACTTGGAAAAAAAATTTTTGAAAAAATTGACAGAAACGTTCCTCACCGGTATGAAAATTTCAAATTTATACTTTTGTGGAAAATTTTCTTAAAAATGCGAACTCAAGGGATAAATATGAATATGAAAAAATATGAATACGTAGAAAAAAATTTTTTTGAAAAAATTGACAGTACCGTCCCTTACAGGTATGCAAATTTATAATTTTGTGGAAAATTTTCTTAAAAATTCAAACTCAAGGGATAAATATCAATATGTTTTCCCTATCCGTCATAAAATTCTATACAAAATAAATATGAAAAATTATGAATATGTGGAAAAATAATTTTTTTGAAAAAATTGACAGTACCGTTCGTCCCTTACAGCTATGAAAATTTAAAATTTATACTTTTGTGATAAATTTTCTTAAAATTTCAAACTCAAGGGATAAATATCAATATGTTTTCCCTATCCGTCATGAAATTTTATACAAAATAAATATGAAAAGTTATGAATACGTGGAAAAATAATTTTTTCAAAAAATCGACAGTACCGTCGCTCACAACTTTGAAAATTTAAATTTGATACTTTTGTGGGAAATCTTCTTAAAAATTCAAACTCAAGGGATAAATATCAATATGTTTTCCCTATCCGTTATAAAATTCTATACAAAATAAATATGAAAAGTTATGAATACGTGGAAAAATAATTTTTTCAAAAAATCGACAGTACCGTCGCTCACAACTTTGAAAATTCAAAATTGATACTTGTGGGAAATTTTCTTCAGATTCAGACAGGAGGGATAAATGTGGATATGCTTTCTCTATCCGTCATTAAATTCTATACAAAATGAATATGAAAGATTATGAATACTTGGAAAAAAAATTTTTTGAAAAAATCGACAGAAACGTTCCTCACCGGTATGAAAATTTCAAATTTATACTTTTGTGGAAAATTTTCTTAAAAATGCAAACTCAAGGGATAAATATGAATATGAAAAAATATGAATACGTAGAAAAAATTTTTTTTGAAAAAATTGACAATACCGTCCCTTACAGGTATGCAAATTTAAAATTTATACTTTTGTGGGAAATTTTCTTAAAAATTCAAACTAAAGGGATAAATATGAATATGAAAAAATATGAATACGTAGAAAAAATTTTTTTTGAAAAAATTGACAATACCGTCCTTTACAGGTATGCAAATTTAAAATTTATACTTTTGTGGGAAATTTTCTTAAAAATTCAAACTAAAGGGATAAATATGAATATGTTTTCCTTATCCATCATGAAATTCTATACAAAATAAATATGAAAAATTATGAATACGTGGAAAAATAATTTTTTTGAAAAAATTGACAGTACCGTCCGTCCCTTACAGTTATGAAAATTCAAAATTGATACGTTTGTGGGAAATTTTCTTCAGATTCAGACAGGAGGAATTAATATGGATATGTTTTCTCTATCCGTCATGAAATTTTATACAAAATAAATATGAAAAGTTATGAATACGTGGAAAAATAATTTTTTCAAAAAATCGACAGTACCGTCGCTCACAACTTTGAAAATTTAAATTTGATACTTTTGTGGGAAATCTTCTTAAAAATTCAAACTCAAGGGATAAATATCAATATGTTTTCCCTATCCGTTATAAAATTCTATACAAAATAAATATGAAAAATTATGAATATGTGGAAAAATACTTTTTTTGAAAAAGTTGACAGTACCGTCCGTCCCTTACAGGTATGAAAATTCAAAATTGATACTTCTGTGGGAAATTTTCTTCAGATTCAGACAGGAGGGATAAATGTGGATATGCTTTCTGTATCCGTCATGAAATTCCATACAAAATGAATATGAAAGATTATGAATACTTGGAAAAAAAATTTTTTTGAAAAAATTGACAGAAACGTCCCTTACAGGTATGCAAATTTAAAATTTATACTTTTGTGGGAAATTTTCTTAAAAATTCAAACTAAAGGGATAAATATGAATATGAAAAAATATGAATACGTAGAAAAAATTTTTTTTGAAAAAATTGACAATACCGTCCCTTACAGGTATGCAAATTTAAAATTTATACTTTTGTGGGAAATTTTCTTCAGATTCAGACAGGAGGGATAAATGTGGATATGTTTTCTCTATCCGTCATGAAATTCTATACAAAATGAATATGAAAGATAATGAATACTTGGAAAAAAAATTTTTTTGAAAAAATTGACAGAAACGTCCCTCACCGGTATGAAAACTTGAAATTGATACTTTTGTGTAAAATTTTCTTAAAAATGCAAACTAAAGGGATAAATATGAATATGAAAAAATATGAATAGGTAGAAAAATTTTTTTTTGAAAAAATTGACAATACCGTCCCTTACAGGTATGCAAATTTAAAATTTATACTTTTGTGGGAAATTTTCTTAAAAATTCAAACTCAAGGGATAAATATCAATATGTTTTCCCTATCCGTTATAAAATTCTATACAAAATAAATATGAAAAATTATGAATATGTGGAAAAATACTTTTTTTGAAAAAGTTGACAGTACCGTCCGTCCCTTACAGGTATGAAAATTCAAAATTGATACTTCTGTGGGAAATTTTCTTCAGATTCAGACAGGAGGGATAAATGTGGATATGCTTTCTGTATCCGTCATGAAATTCCATACAAAATGAATATGAAAGATTATGAATACTTGGAAAAAATTTTTTTTGAAAAAATTGACAGAAACGTCCCTCACCGGTATGAAAATTTGAAACTTATACTTTTGTGTAAAATTTTCTTAAAAATTCAAACTCAAGGGATAAATATGAATATGAAAAAAATATGAATACGTAGAAAAAATTTTTTTTGAAAAAATTGACAATACCGTCCCTTACAGGTATGCAAATTTAAAATTTATACTTTTGTGGGAAATTTTCTTAAAAATTCAAACTCAAGGGATAAATATCAATATGTTTTCCCTATCCGTTATAAAATTCTATACAAAATAAATATGAAAAATTATGAATATGTGGAAAAATACTTTTTTTGAAAAAGTTGACAGTACCGTCCGTCCCTTACAGGTATGAAAATTCAAAATTGATACTTTTGTGGGAAATTTTCTTCAGATTCAGACAGGAGGGATAAATGTGGATATGCTTTCTCTATCCGTCATGAAATTCTATACAAAATGAATATGAAAGATAATGAATACTTGGAAAAAAAAATTTTTTGAAAAAATTGACAGAAACGTCCCTCACCGGTATGAAAACTTGAAATTGATACTTTTGTGTAAAATTTTCTTAAAAATGCAAACTAAAGGGATAAATATGAATATGAAAAAATATGAATAGGTAGAAAAATTTTTTTTTGAAAAAATTGACAATACCGTCCCTTACAGGTATGCAAATTTAAAATTTATACTTTTGTGGGAAATTTTCTTAAAAATTCAAACTCAAGGGATAAATATCAATATGTTTTCCCTATCCGTTATAAAATTCTATACAAAATAAATATGAAAAATTATGAATATGTGGAAAAATACTTTTTTTGAAAAAGTTGACAGTACCGTCCGTCCCTTACAGGTATGAAAATTCAAAATTGATACTTCTGTGGGAAATTTTCTTCAGATTCAGACAGGAGGGATAAATGTGGATATGCTTTCTGTATCCGTCATGAAATTCCATACAAAATGAATATGAAAGATTATGTATACTTGGAAAAAATTTTTTTTGAAAAAATTGACAGAAACGTCCCTCACCGGTATGAAAATTTAAACTTATACTTTTGTGTAAAATTTTCTTAAAAATTCAAACTCAAGGGATAAATATGAATATGAAAAAAATATGAATACGTAGAAAAAATTTTTTTTGAAAAAATTGACAATACCGTCCCTTACAGGTATGCAAATTTAAAATTTATACTTTTGTGGGAAATTTTCTTCACATTCAGACAGAAGGGATAAATGTGGATATGCTTTCTCTATCCGTCATGAAATTCCATACAAAATGAATATGAAAGATTATGAATACTTGGAAAAAAATTTTTTTGAAAAAATTGAGTGAAACGTCCCTCACCGGTATAAAAATTTGAAATTGATACTTTTGTGTAAAATTTTCTTAAAAATGCAAACTCAAGGGATAAATATGAATATGAAAAAATATGAATACGTAGAAAAAATTTTTTTTGAAAAAATTGACAGTACCGTCCCTGTAAGGTATGCAAATTTATACTTTTGTGGGAAATTTTCTTAAAAATTCAAACTCAAGGGATAAATATCAATATGTTTTCCCTATCCGTTATAAAATTCTATACAAAATAAATATGAAAAATTATGAGTATGTGGAAAAATACTTTTTTTGAAAAAGTTGACAGTACCGTCCGTCCCTTACAGGTATGAAAATTCAAAATTGATACTTTTGTGGGAAATTTTCTTCAGATTCAGACAGGAGGGATAAATGTGGATATGTTTTCTCTATCCGTCATGAAATTCTATACAAAATGAATATGAAAGATTATGAATACTTGGAAAAAAAAATTTTTTGAAAAAATTGACAGAAACGTCCCTCACCGGTATGAAAATTTGAAATTGATACTTTTGTGTAAAATTTTCTTAAAAATTCAAACTCAAGGGATAAATATGAATATGAAAAAATACGAATACGTAGAAAAAATTTTTTTTGAAAAAATTGACAATACCGTGCCTTACAGGTATGCAAATTTAAAATTTATACTTTTGTGGGAAATTTTCTTAAAAATTCAAACTCAAGGGATAAATATCAATATGTTTTCCCTATCCGTTATAAAATTCTATACAAAATAAATATGAAAAATTATGAATATGTGGAAAAATACTTTTTTTGGAAAAGTTGACAGTACCGTCCGTCCCTTACAGGTATGAAAATTCAAAATTGATACTTTTGTGGGAAATTTTCTTCAGATTCAGACAGGAGGGATAAATGTGGATATGTTTTCTCTATCCGTCATGAAATTCTATACAAAATGAATATGAAAGATTATGAATACTTAGAAAAAAAAATTTTTTGAAAAAATTGACAGAAACGTCCCTCACCGGTATGAAAATTTGAAATTGATACTTTTGTGTAAAATTTTCTTAAAAATTCAAACTCAAGGGATAAATATGAATATGAAAAAATATGAATACGTAGAAAAATTTTTTTTTGAAAAAATTGACAGTACCGCCCCTTACAGGAATGCAAATTTATAATTTTGTGGAAAATTTTCTTAAAAATTCAAACTCAAGGGATAAATATCAATATGTTTTCCCTATCCGTCATAAAATTCTATACAAAATAAATATGAAAAATTATGAATATGTGGAAAAATAATTTTTTTGAAAAAATTGACAGTACCGTTCGTCCCTTACAGCTATGAAAATTTAAAATTTATACTTTTGTAAGAAATCTTAAAAATTCAAACTCAAGGGATAAATATCAATATGTTTTCCCTATCCGTTATAAAATTCTATACAAAATAAATATGAAAAATTATGAATATGTGGAAAAATACTTTTTTTGAAAAAATTGACAGTACCGTCCGTTCCCTACAGGTATGAAAATTCAAAATTGATACTTTTGTGGGAAATTTTCTTCAGATTCAAACAGGAGGGATAAATGTGGATATGTTTTCTCTATCCGTCATGAAATTCTATACAAAATGAATATGAAAGATTATGAATACTTGGAAAAAAAAATTTTTTGAAAAAATTGACAGAAACGTCCCTCACCGGTATGAAAACTTGAAATTGATACTTTTGTGTAAAATTTTCTTAAAAATGCAAACTAAAGGGATAAATATGAATATGAAAAAATTAGCTGATCGGTTTCACCGTCCATTGCACGGTTCCGTTCGGCATATATACGCTCTAGCGAAGGAAAATCTCTATCTCCTCTGTAGCTTAGTGGTGAGAGCACTCGTCCGGCAATCGAGGGACCCGGGTTCGACACCCGGTAGAGGTAGTGATGAGTTTTTTCCTTCCTTAAAAAAAAAAAAAAATTAACATCTCAAATAATAAATATCTTCACAACATCCAGTCTTCCGTATATCTTGTATTAACAAGTGGAGAGCGACATTCATGTCATAAATATCAATATGTTTTCCCTATCCGTTATAAAATTCTATACAAAATAAATATGACAAATTATGAATATGTGGAAAAATACTTTTTTTGAAAAAGTTGACAGTACCGTCCGTCCGTCCCTTACAGGTATGAAAATTCAAAATTGAAACTTTTGTGGGAAATTTTCTTCAGATTCAGACAGGAGGGATATATATATTCCTGTCTGAATCTGAAGAAAATTCCCCACAAAAGTATCAATTTTGAATGTGGATATGTTTTCTCTATCCGTCATGAAATTCTATACAAAATGAATATGAAAGATTATGAATACTTGGAAAAAAAAATTTTTTGAAAAAATTGACAGAAACGTCCCTCACCGGTATGAAAATTTGAAATTGATACTTTTGTGTAAATTTTTCTTAAAAATTCAAACTCAAGGGATAAATATGAATATGAAAAAATATGAATACGTAGAAAAATTTTTTTTTGAAAAAATTGACAGTACTGTCCCTTACAGGTATGCAAATTTATAATTTTGTGGAATATTTTCTTAAAAATTCAAACTAAAGGGATAAATATCAATATGTTTTCCCTATCCGTCATGAAATTTTATACAAAATAAATATGAAAAGTTATGAATACGTGGAAAAATAATTTTTTCAAAAAATCGACTGTACCGTCGCTCACAACTTTGAAAATTTAAATTTGATACTTTTGTGGGAAATCTTCTTAAAAATTCAAACTCAAGGGATAAATATCAATATGTTTTCCCTATCCGTTATAAAATTCTATACAAAATAAATATGAAAAATTATGAATATGTGGAAAAATACTTTTTTTGAAAAAATTGACAGTACCGTTCGTCCCTTACAGCTATGAAAATTTAAAATTTATACTTTTGTGATAAATTTTCTTAAAAATTCAAACTCAAGGGATAAATATCAATATGTTTTCCCTATCCGTCATGAAATTTTATACAAAATAAATATGAAAAGTTATGAATACGTGGAAAAATAATTTTTTCAAAAAATCGACAGTACCGTCGCTCACAACTTTGAAAATTTAAATTTGATACTTTTGTGGGAAATCTTCTTAAAAATTCAAACTCAAGGGATAAATATCAATATGTTTTCCCTATCCGTTATAAAATTCTATACAAAATAAATATGAAAAATTATGAATATGTGGAAAAATACTTTTTTTGAAAAAGTTGACAGTACCGTCCGTCCCTTACAGGTATGAAAATTCAAAATTGATACTTTTGTGGGAAATTTTCTTCAGATTCAGACAGGAGGGATAAATGTGCATATGCTTTCTCTATCCGTCATGAAATTCCATACAAAATGAATATGAAAGATTATGAATACTTGGAAAAAAATTTTTTTGAAAAAAGTGACAGAAACGTCCCTCACCGTTATAAAAATTTGAAATTGATACTTTTGTGTAAAATTTTCTTAAAAATGCAAACTCAAGGGATAAATATGAATATGAAAAAATATGAATACGTAGAAAAAATTTTTTTTGAAAAAATTGACAGTACCGTCCCTTACAGGTATGCAAATTTATAATTTTGTGGAAAATTTTCTTAAAAATTCAAACTCAAGGGATAAATATCAATATGTTTTCCCTATCCGTCATAAAATTCTATACAAAATAAATATGAAAAATTATGAATATGTGGAAAAATAATTTTTTTGAAAAAATTGACAGTACCGTTCGTCCCTTACAGCTATGAAAATTTAAAATTTATACTTTTGTGATAAATTTTCTTAAAAATTCAAACTCAAGGGATAAATATCAATATGTTTTCCCTATCCGTCATGAAATTTTATACAAAATAAATATGAAAAGTTATGAATACGTGGAAAAATAATTTTTTCAAAAAATCGACAGTACCGTCGCTCACAACTTTGAAAATTTAAATTTGATACTTTTGTGGGAAATCTTCTTAAAAATTCAAACTCAAGGGATAAATATCAATATGTTTTCCCTATCCGTTATAAAATTCTATACAAAATAAATATGAAAAATTATGAATATGTGGAAAAATACTTTTTTTGAAAAAGTTGACAGTACCGTCCGTCCCTTACAGGTATGAAAATTCAAAATTGATACTTTTGTGGGAAATTTTCTTCAGATTCAGACAGGAGGGATAAATGTGGATATGCTTTCTCTATCCGTCATGAAATTTCATACAAAATGAATATGAAAGATTATGAATACTTGAAAAAAAATTTTTTTGAAAAAATTGACAGAAACGTCCCTCACCGGTATAAAAATTTGAAATTGATACTTTTGTGTAAAATTTTTTTAAAAATGCAAAATCAAGGGATAAATATGAATATGAAAAAATATGAATACGTAGAAAAAATTTTTTTTGAAAAAATTGACAGTACCGTCCCTTACAGGTATGCAAATTTATAATTTTGTGGAAAATTTTCTTAAAAATTCAAACTCAAGGGATAAATATCAATATGTTTTCCCTATCCGTCATAAAATTCTATACAAAATAAATATGAAAAACTATGAATATGTGGAAAAATAATTTTTCTGAAAAAATTGACAGTACCGTTCGTCCCTTACAGCTATGAAAATTTAAAATTTATACTTTTGTGATAAATTTTCTTAAAAATTCAAACACAAGGGATAAATATCAATATGTTTTCCCTATCCTTCATGAAATTTTATACAAAATAAATATGAAAAGTTATGAATACGTGGAAAAATAATTTTTTCAAAAAATCGACAGTACCGTCGCTCACAACTTTGAAAATTTAAATTTGATACTTTTGTGGGAAATCTTCTTAAAAATTCAAACTCAAGGGATAAATATCAATATGTTTTCCCTATTCGTTATAAAATTCTATACAAAATAAATATGAAAAGTTATGAATACGTGGAAAAATAATTTTTTGAAAAAATTGACAGAAACGTTCCTCACCGGTATGAAAATTTAAAATTTATACTTTTGTGATAAATTTTCTTAAAAATTCAAACACAAGGGATAAATATCAATATGTTTTCCCTATCCGTTATAAAATTCTATACAAAATAAATATGAAAAATCATGAATATGTGGAAAAATACTTTTTTTGAAAAAGTTGACAGTACCGTCCGTCCCTTACAGGTATGAAAATTCAAAATTGATACTTTTGTGGGAAATTTTCTTCAGATTCAGACAGGAGGGATAAATGTGGATATGTTTTCTCTATCCGTCATGAAATTCTATACAAAATGAATATGAAAGATTATGAATACTTGAAAAAAAATTTTTTGAAAAAATTGACAGAAACGTCCCTCACCGGTATGAAAACTTGAAATTGATACTTTTGTGTAAAATTTTCTTAAAAATGCAAACTAAAGGGATAAATATGAATATGAAAAAATATGAATACGTAGAAAAAATTTTTTTTGAAAAAATTGACAATACCGTCCCTTACAGGTATGCAAATTTAAAATTTATACTTTTGTGGGAAATTTTCTTAAAAATTCAAACTAAAGGGATAAATATGAATATGAAAAAATATGAATACGTAGAAAAAATTTTTTTTGAAAAAATTGACAATACCGTCCCTTACAGGTATGCAAATTTAAAATTTATACTTTTGTGGGAAATTTTCTTAAAAATTCAAACTAAAGGGATAAATATGAATATGTTTTCCTTATCCATCATGAAATTCTATACAAAATAAATATGAAAAATTAGGAATACGTGGAAAAATAATTTTTTTGAAAAAATTGACAGTACCGTCCGTCCCTTACAGTTATGAAAATTCAAAATTGATACTTTTGTGGGAAATTTTCTTCAGATTCAGACAGGAGGGATAAATGTGGATATGCTTTCTCTATCCGTCATGAAATTCTATACAAAATGAATATGAAAGATTATGAATACTTGGAAAAAAAAATTTTTTGAAAAAATTGACAGAAACGTCCCTCACCGGTATGAAAACTTGAAATTGATACTTTTGTGTAAAATTTTCTTAAAAATGCAAACTAAAGGGATAAATATGAATATGAAAAAATATGAATAGGTAGAAAAATTTTTTTTTGAAAAAATTGACAATACCGTCCCTTACAGGTATGCAAATTGAAAATTTATACTTTTGTGGGAAATTTTCTTAAAAATTCAAACTCAAGGGATAAATATCAATATGTTTTCCCTATCCGTTATAAAATTCTATACAAAATAAATATGAAAAATTATGAATATGTGGAAAAATACTTTTTTTGAAAAAGTTGACAGTACCGTCCGTCCCTTACAGGTATGAAAATTCAAAATTGATACTTTTGTGGGAAATTTTCTTCAGATTCAGACAGGAGGGATAAATGTGGATATGCTTTCTCTATCCGTCATGAAATTCCATACAAAATGAATATGAAAGATTATGAATACTTGAAAAAAAATTTTTTTGAAAAAATTGACAGAAACGTCCCTCACCGGTATAAAAATTTGAAATTGATACTTTTGTGTAAAATTTTCTTAAAAATGCAAACTCAAGGGATAAATATGAATATGAAAAAATATGAATACGTAGAAAAAATTTTTTTTGAAAAAATTGACAATACCGTCCCTTACAGGTATGCAAATTTAAAATTTATACTTTTGTGGGAAATTTTCTTAAAAATTCAAACTAAAGGGATAAATATGAATATGAAAAAATATGAATACGTAGAAAAAATTTTTTTTGAAAAAATTGACAATACCGTCCCTTACAGGTATGCAAATTTATAATTTTGTGGAAAATTTTCTTAAAAATTCAAACTCAAGGGATAAATATCAATATGTTTTCCCTATCCGTTATAAAATTCTATACAAAATGAATATGAAAAATTATGAATATGTGGAAAAATACTTTTTTTGAAAAAGTTGACAGTACCGTCCGTCCCTTACAGGTATGAAAATTCAAAATTGATACTTTTGTGGGAAATTTTCTTCAGATTCAGACAGGAGGGATAAATGTGGATATGTTTTCTCTATCCGTCATTAAATTCTATACAAAATGAATATGAAAGATTATGAATACTTGGAAAAAAAATTTTTTTGAAAAAATTGACAGAAACGTCCCTCACCGGTATGAAAACTTGAAATTGATACTTTTGTGTAAAATTTTCTTAAAAATGCAAACTAAAGGGATAAATATGAATATGAAAAAATATGAATACGTAGAAAAAATTTTTTTTGAAAAAATTGACAATACCGTCCCTTACAGGTATGCAAATTTAAAATTCATACTTTTGTGGGAAATTTTCTTAAAAATTCAAACTAAAGGGATAAATATGAATATGAAAAAATATGAATACGTAGAAAAAATTTTTTTTGAAAAAATTGACAATACCGTCCCTTACAGGTATGCAAATTTAAAATTTATACTTTTGTGGGAAATTTTCTTAAAAATTCAAACTAAAGGGATAAATATGAATATGTTTTCCTTATCCATCATGAAATTCTATACAAAATAAATATGAAAAATTAGGAATACGTGGAAAAATAATTTTTTTGAAAAAATTGACAGTACCGTCCGTCCCTTACAGTTATGAAAATTCAAAATTGATACTTTTGTGGGAAATTTTCTTCAGATTCAGACAGGAGGGATAAATGTGGATATGCTTTCTCTATCCGTCATGAAATTCTATACAAAATGAATATGAAAGATTATGAATACTTGGAAAAAAAAATTTTTTGAAAAAATTGACAGAAACGTCCCTCACCGGTATAAAAATTTGAAATTGATACTTTTGTGTAAAATTTTCTTAAAAATGCAAACTCAAGGGATAAATATGAATATGAAAAAATATGAATACGTAGAAAAAATTTTTTTTGAAAAAATGGACAATACCGTCCCTTACAGGTATGCAAATTTAAAATTTATACTTTTGTGGGAAATTTTCTTAAAAATTCAAACTAAAGGGATAAATATGAATATGAAAAAATATGAATAGGTAGAAAAATTTTTTTTTGAAAAAATTGACAATACCGTCCCTTACAGGTATGCAAATTGAAAATTTATACTTTTGTGGGAAATTTTCTTAAAAATTCAAACTCAAGGGATAAATATCAATATGTTTTCCCTATCCGTTATAAAATTCTATACAAAATAAATATGAAAAATTATGAATATGTGGAAAAATACTTTTTTTGAAAAAGTTGACAGTACCGTCCGTCCCTTACAGGTATGAAAATTCAAAATTGATACTTTTGTGGGAAATTTTCATCAGATTCAGACAGGAGGGATAAATGTGGATATGCTTTCTCTATCCGTCATGAAATTCCATACAAAATGAATATGAAAGATTATGAATACTTGAAAAAAAATTTTTTTGAAAAAATTGACAGAAACGTCCCTCACCGGTATAAAAATTTGAAATTGATACTTTTGTGTAAAATTTTCTTAAAAATGCAAACTCAAGGGATAAATATGAATATGAAAAAATATGAATACGTAGAAAAAATTTTTTTTGAAAAAATGGACAATACCGTCCCTTACAGGTATGCAAATTTAAAATTTATACTTTTGTGGGAAATTTTCTTAAAAATTCAAACTAAAGGGATAAATATGAATATGAAAAAATATGAATACGTAGAAAAAATTTTTTTTGAAAAAATTGACAATACCGTCCCTTACAGGTATGCAAATTTATAATTTTGTGGAAAATTTTCTTAAAAATTCAAACTCAAGGGATAAATATCAATATGTTTTCCCTATCCGTTATAAAATTCTATGCAAAATGAATATGAAAAATTATGAATATGTGGAAAAGTACTTTTTTTGAAAAAGTTGACAGTACCGTCCGTCCCTTACAGGTATGAAAATTCAAAATTGATACTTTTGTGGGAAATTTTCTTCAGATTCAGACAGGAGGGATAAATGTGGATATGTTTTCTCTATCCGTCATTAAATTCTATACAAAATGAATATGAAAGATTATGAATACTTGGAAAAAAATTTTTTTGAAAAAATTGACAGCAACGTTCCTCACCGGTATGAAAATTTGAAATATATACTTTTGTGGAAAATTTTCTTAAAAATGCAAACTCAAGGGATAAATATGAATATGAAAAAATATGAATACGTAGAAAAAATTTTTTTTGAAAAAATTGACAGTACCGCCCCTTACAGGTATGCAAATTTATAATTTTGTGGAAAATTTTCTTAAAAATTCAAACTCAAGGGATAAATATCAATATGTTTTCCCTATCCGTCATAAAATTCTATACAAAATCAATATGAAAAATTATGAATATGTGGAAAAATAATTTTTTTGAAAATATTGACAGTACCGTTCGTCCCTTACAGCTATTAAAATTTAAAATTTATACTTTTGTGATAAATTTTCTTGAAAATTCAAACTCAAGGGATTAATGTTGATATGTTTTCTCTATCCGTCATGAAATTCTATACAAAATGAATATGAAAGATTATGAATACTTGGAAAAAAATTTTTTTGAAAAAATTGACAGAAACGTCCCTCACCGGTATGAAAATTTGAAATTGATAATTTTGTGTAAAATTTTCTTAAAAATGCAAACTCAAGGGATAAATATGAATATGAAAAAATATGAATACGTAGAAAAAATTTTTTTTGAAAAAATTGACAGTACCGCCCCTCACAGGTATGCAAATTTATAATTTTGTGGAAAATTTTCTTAAAAATTCAAACTCAAGGGATAAATATCAATATGTTTTCCCTATCCGTCATAAAATTCTATACAAAATCAATATGAAAAATTATGAATATGTGGAAAAATAATTTTTTTGAAAATATTGACAGTACCGTTCGTCCCTTACAGCTATTAAAATTTAAAATTTATACTTTTGTGATAAATTTTCTTAAAAATTCAAACTCAAGGGATAAATATCAATGTTTTCTCTATCCGTCATGAAATTTTATAAAAAATAAATATGAAAAGTTATGAATACGTGGAAAAATAATTTTTTCAAAAAATCGACAGTACCGTCGCTCACAACTTTGAAAATTTAAATTTGATACTTTTGTGGGAAATCTTCTTAAAAATTCAAACTCAAGGGATAAATATCAATATGTTTTCCCTATCCGTTATAAAATTCTATACAAAATAAATATGAAAAGTTATGAATACGTGGAAAAATAATTTTTTCAAAAAATCGACAGTACCGTCGCTCACAACTTTGAAAATTTAAATTTGATACTTTTGTGGGAAATCTTCTTAAAAATTCAAACTCAAGGGATAAATATCAATATGTTTTCCCTATCCGTTATAAAATTCTATACAAAATAAATATGAAAAATTATGAATATGTGGAAAAATACTTTTTTTGAAAAAGTTGAACCGTCCGTTCCCTACAGGTATGAAAATTCAAAATTGATACTTTTGTGGGAAATTTTCTTCAGATTCAGACAGGAGGGATAAATGTGGATATGTTTTCTCTATCCGTCATGAAATTCTATACAAAATGAATATGAAAGATTATGAATACTTGGAAAAAAAATTTTTTTGAAAAAATTGACAGAAACGTCCCTCACCGGTATGAAAACTTGAAATTGATACTTTTGTGTAAAATTTTCTTAAAAATGCAAACTAAAGGGATAAATATGAATATGAAAAAATATGAATACGTAGAAAAAATTTTTTTTGAAAAAATTGACAATACCGTCCCTTACAGGTATGCAAATTTAAAATTTATACTTTTGTGGGAAATTTTCTTAAAAATTCAAACTAAAGGGATAAATATGAATATGTTTTCCTTATCCATCATGAAATTCTATACAAAATAAATATGAAAAATTATGAATACGTGGAAAAATAATTTTTTTGAAAAAATTGACAGTACCGTCCGTCCCTTACAGCTATGAAAATTCAAAATTGATACTTTTGTGGGAAATTTTCTTCAGATTCAGACAGGAGGGATAAATGTGGATATGTTTTCTCTATCCGTCATGAAATTCTATACAAAATGAATATGAAAGATAATGAATACTTAGAAAAAAAATTTTTTTGAAAAAATTGACAGAAACGTCCCTCACCGGTATGAAAACTTGAAATTGATACTTTTGTGGGAAATTTTCTTAAAAATTGAAACTCAAGGGATAAATATCAATATGTTTTCCCTATCCGTTATAAAATTCTATACAAAATAAATATGAAAAATTATGAATATGTGGAAAAATACTTTTTTTGAAAAAGTTGACAGTACCGTCCGTCCCTTACAGCTATGAAAATTTAAAATTTATACTTTTGTGATAAATTTTCTTAAAAATTCAAACTCAAGGGATAAATATCAATATGTTTTCCCTATCCGTCATGAAATTTTATAAAAAATAAATATGAAAAGTTGTGAATACGTGGAAAAATAATTTTTTCAAAAAATCGACAGTACCGTCGCTTACAACTTTGAAAATTTAAATTTGATACTTTTGTGGGAAATCTTCTTAAAAATTCAAACTCAAGGGATAAATATCAATATGTTTTCCCTATCCGTTATAAAATTCTATACAAAATAAATATGAAAAATTATGAATATGTGGAAAAATACTTTTTTTGAAAAAGTTGACAGTACCGTCCGTCCCTTACAGGTATGAAAATTCAAAATTGATACTTTTGTGGGAAATTTTCTTCAGATTCAGACAGGAGGGATAAATGTGGATATGTTTTCTCTATCCGTCATTAAATTCTATACAAAATGAATATGAAAGATTATGAATACTTGGAAAAAAAATTTTTTGAAAAAATTGACAGAAACGTTCCTCACCGGTATGAAAATTTGAAATATATACTTTTGTGGAAAATTTTCTTAAAAATGCAAACTCAAGGGATAAATATGAATATGAAAAAATATGAATACGTAGAAAAAATTTTTTTTGAAAAAATTGACAGTACCGCCCCTTACAGGTATGCAAATTTATAATTTTGTGGAAAATTTTCTTAAAAATTCAAACTCAAGGGATAAATATCAATATGTTTTCCCTATCCGTCATAAAATTCTATACAAAATCAATATGAAAAATTATGAATATGTGGAAAAATAATTTTTTTGAAAATATTGACAGTACCGTTCGTCCCTTACAGCTATGAAAATTTAAAATTTATACTTTTGTGATAAATTTTCTTGAAAATTCAAACTCAAGGGATTAATGTTGATATGTTTTCTCTATCCGTCATGAAATTCTATACAAAATGAAATGAATATGAAAGATTATGAATACTTGGAAAAAAATTTTTTTGAAAAAATTGACAGAAACGTCCCTCACCGGTATGAAAATTTGAAATTGATACTTTTGTGTAAAATTTTCTTAAAAATGCAAACTCAAGGGATAAATATGAATATGAAAAAATATGAATACGTAGAAAAAATTTTTTTTGAAAAAATTGACAGTACCGTCCCTTACAGGTATGCAAATTTATAATTTTGTGGAAAATTTTCTTAAAAATTCAAACTCAAGGGATAAATATCAATATGTTTTCCCTATCCGTCATAAAATTCTATACAAAATAAATATGAAAAAATATGAATACGTAGAAAAATTTTTTTTTGAAAAAATTGACAATACCGTCCCTTACAGGTATGCAAATTTAAAATTTATACTTTTGTGGGAAATTTTCTTAAAAATTCAAACTCAAGGGATAAATATCAATATGTTTTCCCTATCCGTTATAAAATTCTATACAAAATAAATATGAAAAATTATGAATATGTGGAAAAATACTTTTTTTGAAAAAATTGACAGTACCGTCCGTCCCTTACAGGTATGAAAATTCAAAATTGATACTTTTGTGGGAAATTTTCTTCAGATTCAGACAGGAGGGATAAATGTGGATATGTTTTCTCTATCCGTCATGAAATTCTATACAAAATGAATATGAAAGATTATGAATACTTAGAAAAAAAATTTTTTTGAAAAAATTGACAGAAACGTCCCTCACCGGTATAAAAATTTGAAATTGATACTTTTGTGTAAAATTTTCTTAAAAATGCAAACTCAAGGGATAAATATGAATATGAAAAAATATGAATACGTAGAAAAAATTTTTTTTGAAAAAATGGACAATACCGTCCCTTACAGGTATGCAAATTTAAAATTTATACTTTTGTGGGAAATTTTCTTAAAAATTCAAACTAAAGGGATAAATATGAATATGAAAAAATATGAATACGTAGAAAAAATTTTTTTTGAAAAAATTGACAATACCGTCCCTTACAGGTATGCAAATTTAAAATTTATACTTTTGTGGGAAATTTTCTTAAAAATTCACACTCAAGGGATAAATATCAATATGTTTTCCCTATCCGTCATAAAATTCTATACAAAATAAATATGAAAAATTATGAATATGTGGAAAAATAATTTTTTTGAAAAAATTGACAGTACCGTCCGTTCCCTACATGTATGAAAATTCAAAATTGATACTTTTGTGGGAAATTTTCTTCAGATTCAGACAGGAGGGATAAATGTGGATATGTTTTCCCTATCCGTCATGAAATTTTATACAAAATAAATATGAAAAGTTATGAATACGTGGAAAAATAATTTTTTCAAAAAATCGACAGTACCGTCGCTCACAACTTTGAAAATTTAAATTTGATACTTTTGTGGGAAATCTTCTTAAAAATTCAAACTCAAGTGATAAATATCAATATGTTTTCCCTATCCGTTATAAAATTCTATACAAAATAAATATGAAAAATTATGAATATGTGGAAAAATAATTTTTTTGAAAAAATTGACAGTACCGTCCGTTCCCTACATGTATGAAAATTCAAAATTGATACTTTTGTGGGAAATTTTCTTAAAAATTCAAACTCAAGGGATAAATATCAATATGTTTTCCCTATCCGTCATGAAATTTTATACAAAATAAATATGAAAAGTTATGAATACGTGGAAAAATAATTTTTTCAAAAAATCGACAGTACCGTCGCTCACAACTTTGAAAATTTAAATTTGATACTTTTGTGGGAAATCTTCTTAAAAATTCAAACTCAAGGGATAAATATCAATATGTTTTCCCTATCCGTTATAAAATTCTATACAAAATAAATATGAAAAGTTATGAATACGTGGAAAAATAATTTTTTCAAAAAATCGACAGTACCGTCGCTCACAACTTTGAAAATTTAAATTTGATACTTTTGTGGGAAATCTTCTTAAAAATTCAAACTCAAGGGATAAATATCAATATGTTTTCCCTATCCGTTATAAAATTCTATACAAAATAAATATGAAAAATTATGAATATGTGGAAAAATACTTTTTTTGAAAAAGTTGAACCGTCCGTTCCCTACAGGTATGAAAATTCAAAATTGATACTTTTGTGGGAAATTTTCTTCAGATTCAGACAGGAGGGATAAATGTGGATATGTTTTCTCTATCCGTCATGAAATTCTATACAAAATGAATATGAAAGATTATGAATACTTGGAAAAAAAAATTTTTTGAAAAAATTGACAGAAACGTCCCTCACCGGTATGAAAACTTGAAATTGATACTTTTGTGTAAAATTTTCTTAAAAATGCAAACTAAAGGGATAAATATGAATATGAAAAAATATGAATACGTAGAAAAAATTTTTTTTGAAAAAATTGACAATACCGTCCCTTACAGGTATGCAAATTTAAAATTTATACTTTTGTGGGAAATTTTCTTAAAAATTCAAACTAAAGGGATAAATATGAATATGTTTTCCTTATCCATCATGAAATTCTATACAAAATAAATATGAAAAATTATGAATACGTGGAAAAATAATTTTTTTGAAAAAATTGACAGTACCGTCCGTCCCTTACAGCTATGAAAATTCAAAATTGATACTTTTGTGGGAAATTTTCTTCAGATTCAGACAGGAGGGATAAATGTGGATATGTTTTCTCTATCCGTCATGAAATTCTATACAAAATGAATATGAAAGATAATGAATACTTAGAAAAAAAATTTTTTTGAAAAAATTGACAGAAACGTTCCTCACCGGTATGAAAACTTGAAATTGATACTTTTGTGGGAAATTTTCTTAAAAATTGAAACTCAAGGGATAAATATCAATATGTTTTCCCTATCCGTTATAAAATTCTATACAAAATAAATATGAAAAATTATGAATATGTGGAAAAATACTTTTTTTGAAAAAGTTGACAGTACCGTCCGTCCCTTACAGCTATGAAAATTTAAAATTTATACTTTTGTGATAAATTTTCTTAAAAATTCAAACTCAAGGGATAAATATCAATATGTTTTCCCTATCCGTCATGAAATTTTATAAAAAATAAATATGAAAAGTTATGAATACGTGGAAAAATAATTTTTTCAAAAAATCGACAGTACCGTCGCTCACAACTTTGAAAATTCAAAATTGATACTTGTGGGAAATTTTCTTCAGATTCAGACAGGAGGGATAAATGTGGATATGCTTTCTCTATCCGTCATTAAATTCTATACAAAATGAATATGAAAGATTATGAATACGTGGAAAAATAATTTTTTCAAAAAATCGACAGTACCGTCGCTTACAACTTTGAAAATTTAAATTTGATACTTTTGTGGGAAATCTTCTTAAAAATTCAAACTCAAGGGATAAATATCAATATGTTTCCCTATCCGTTATAAAATTCTATACAAAATAAATATGAAAAATTATGAATATGTGGAAAAATACTTTTTTTGAAAAAGTTGACAGTACCGTCCGTCCCTTACAGGTATGAAAATTCAAAATTGATACTTTTGTGGAAAATTTTCTTCAGATTCAGACAGGAAGGATAAATGTGGATATGCTTTCTCTATCTGTCATGAAATTCCATACAAAATGAATATGAAAGATTATGAATACTTGGAAAAAAATTTTTTTGAAAAAATTGACAGAACCGGTATAAAAATTTGAAATTGATACTTTTGTGTAAAATTTTCTTAAAAATGCAAACTCAAGGGATAAATATGAATATGAAAAAATATGAATACGTAGAAAAAATTTTTTTTGAAAAAATTGACAGTACCGTCCCTTACAGGTATGCAAATTTATAATTTTGTGGAAAATTTTCTTAAAAATTCAAACTCAAGGGATAAATATCAATATGTTTTCCCTATCCGTTATAAAATTCTATACAAAATAAATATGAAAAATTATGAATATGTGGAAAAATACTTTTTTTGAAAAAGTTGACAGTACCGTCCGTCCCTTACAGGTATGAAAATTCAAAATTGATACTTTTGTGGGAAATTTTCTTCAGATTCAGACAGGAGGGATAAATGTGGATATGTTTTCTCTATCCGTCATTAAATTCTATACAAAATGAATATGAAAGATTATGAATACTTGGAAAAAAAATTTTTTGAAAAAATTGACAGAAACGTTCCTCACCGGTATGAAAATTTGAAATATATACTTTTGTGGAAAATTTTCTTAAAAATGCAAACTCAAGGGATAAATATGAATATGAAAAAATATGAATATGTAGAAAAAATTTTTTTTGAAAAAATTGACAGTACCGCCCCTTACAGGTATGCAAATTTAAAATTTATACTTTTTTTGGAAAATTTTCTTAAAAATTCAAACTCAAGGGATAAATATCAATATGTTTTCCCTATCCGTCATAAAATTCTATACAAAATCAATATGAAAAATTATGAATATGTGGAAAAATAATTTTTTTGAAAATATTGACAGTACCGTTCGTCCCTTACAGCTATGAAAATTTAAAATTTATACTTTTGGGATAAATTTTCTTGAAAATTCAAACTCAAGGGATTAATGTTGATATGTTTTCTCTATCCGTCATGAAATTCTATACAAAATGAAATGAATATGAAAGATTATGAATACTTGGAAAAAAATTTTTTTGAAAAAATTGACAGAAACGTCCCTCACCGGTATGAAAATTTGAAATTGATACTGTTGTGTAAAATTTTCTTAAAAATGCAAACTCAAGGGATAAATATGAATATGAAAAAATATGAATACGTAGAAAAAATTTTTTTTGAAAAAATTGACAGTACCGTCCCTTACAGGTATGCAAATTTATAATTTTGTGGAAAATTTTCTTAAAAATTCAAACTCAAGGGATAAATATCAATATGTTTTCCCTATCCGTCATAAAATTCTATACAAAATAAATATGAAAAAATATGAATACGTAGAAAAATTTTTTTTTGAAAAAATTGCAATACCGTCCCTTACAGGTATGCAAATTTAAAATTTATACTTTTGTGGGAAATTTTCTTAAAAATTCAAACTCAAGGGATAAATATCAATATGTTTTCCCTATCCGTTATAAAATTCTATACAAAATAAATATGAAAAATTATGAATATGTGGAAAAATACTTTTTTTGAAAAAATTGACAGTACCGTCCGTCCCTTACAGGTATGAAAATTCAAAATTGATACTTTTGTGGGAAATTTTCTTCAGATTCAGAAAGGAGGGATAAATGTGGATATGTTTTCTCTATCCGTCATGAAATTCTATACAAAATGAATATGAAAGATTATGAATACTTAGAAAAAAAATTTTTTTGAAAAAATTGACAGAAACGTCCCTCACCGGTATGAAAACTTGAAATTGATACTTTTGTGTAAAATTTTCTTAAAAATGCAAACTAAAGGGATAAATATGAATATGAAAAAATATGAATAGGTAGAAAAATTTTTTTTTGAAAAAATTGACAATACCGTCCCTTACAGGTATGCAAATTTAAAATTTATACTTTTGTGGGAAATTTTCTTAAAAATTGAAACTCAAGGGATAAATATCAATATGTTCTCCCTATCCGTTATAAAATTCTATACAAAATAAATATGAAAAATTATGAATATGTGGAAAAATACTTTTTTTGAAAAAGTTGACAGTACCGTCCGTCCCTTACAGCTATGAAAATTTAAAATTTATACTTTTGTGATAAATTTTCTTAAAAATTCAAACTCAAGGGATAAATATCAATATGTTTTCCCTATCCGTCATGAAATTTTATAAAAAATAAATATGAAAAGTTATGAATACGTGGAAAAATAATTTTTTTGAAAAAATTGACAGTACCGTCCGTCCCTTACAGTTATGAAAATTCAAAATTGATACGTTTGTGGGAAATTTTCTTCAGATTCAGACAGGAGGAATTAATATGGATATGTTTTCTCTATCCGTCATGAAATTTTATACAAAATAAATATGAAAAGTTATGAATACGTGGAAAAATAATTTTTTCAAAAAATCGACAGTACCGTCGCTCACAACTTTGAAAATTTAAATTTGATACTTTTGTGGGAAATCTTCTTAAAAATTCAAACTCAAGGGATAAATATCAATATGTTTTCCCTATCTGTTATAAAATTCTATACAAAATAAATATGAAAAATTATGAATATGTGGAAAAATAATTTTTTTGAAAAAATTGACAGTACCGTCCGTTCCCTACATGTATGAAAATTCAAAATTGATACTTTTGTGGGAAATTTTCTTCAGATTCAGACAGGAGGGATAAATGTGGATATGTTTTCTCTATCCGTCATGAAATTCTATACAAAATGAATATGAAAGATTATGAATACTTGGAAAAAAATTTTTTGAAAAAATTGACAGAAACATTCCTCACCGGTATGAAAATTTCAAATTTATACTTTTGTGGAAAATTTTCTTAAAAATGCGAACTCAAGGGATAAATATGAATATGAAAAAATATGAATACGTAGAAAAAATTTTTTTTGAAAAAATTGACAGTACCGTCCCTTACAGGTATGCAAATTTATAATTTTGTGGAAAATTTTCTTAAAAATTCAAACTCAAGGGATAAATATCAATATGTTTTCCCTATCCGTCATAAAATTCTATACAAAATAAATATGAAAAGTTATGAATACGTGGAAAAATAATTTTTTCAAAAAATCGACAGTACCGTCGCTCACAACTTTGAAAATTTAAATTTGATACTTTTGTGGGAAATCTTCTTAAAAATTCAAACTCAAGGGATAAATATCAATATGTTTTCCCTATCCGTTATAAAATTCTATACAAAATAAATATGAAAAGTTATGAATACGTGGAAAAATAATTTTTTCAAAAAATCGACAGTACCGTCGCTCACAACTTTGAAAATTCAAAATTGATACTTGTGGGAAATTTTCTTCAGATTCAGACAGGAGGGATAAATGTGGATATGCTTTCTCTATCCGTCATTAAATTCTATACAAAATGAATATGAAAGATTATGAATACTTGGAAAAAAATTTTTTTGAAAAAATCGACAGAAACGTTCCTCACCGGTATGAAAATTTCAAATTTATACTTTTGTGGAAAATTTTCTTAAAAATGCAAACTCAAGGGATAAATATGAATATGAAAAAATATGAATACGTAGAAAAATTTTTTTTTGAAAAAATTGACAATACCGTCCCTTACAGGTATGCAAATTTAAAATTTATACTTTTGTGGGAAATCTTCTTAAAAATTCAAACTCAAGGGATAAATATCAATATGTTTTCCCTATCCGTTATAAAATTCTATACAAAATAAATATGAAAAATTATGAATATGTGGAAAAATACTTTTTTTGAAAAAGTTGACAGTACCGTCCGTCCCTTACAGGTATGAAAATTCAAAATTGATACTTCTGTGGGAAATTTTCTTCAGATTCAGACAGGAGGGATAAATGTGGATATGCTTTCTGTATCCGTCATGAAATTCCATACAAAATGAATATGAAAGATTATGAATACTTGGAAAAAATTTTTTTTGAAAAAATTGACAGAAACGTCCCTCACCGGTATAAAAATTTGAAATTGATACTTTTGTGTAAAATTTTTTAAAAAATGCAAAGTCAAGGGATAAATATGAATATGAAAAAATATGAATACGTAGAAAAAATTTTTTTTGAAAAAATTGACAGTACCGTCCCTTACAGGTATGCAAATTTATAATTTTGTGGAAAATTTTCTTAAAAATTCAAACTCAAGGGATAAATATCAATATGTTTTCCCTATCCGTCATAAAATTCTATACAAAATAAATATGAAAAATTATGAATATGTGGAAAAATAATTTTTCTGAAAAAATTGACAGTACCGTTCGTCCCTTACAGCTATGAAAATTCAAAATTGATACTTTAGTGGGAAATTTTCTTCAGATTCAGACGGGAGGGATAAATGTGGATATGTTTTCTCTATCCGTCATGAAATTCTATACAAAATGAATATGAAAGATTATGAATACTTGGAAAAAAATTTTTTTTGAAAAAATTGACAGAAACGTCCCTCACCGGTATGAAAACTTGAAATTGATACTTTTGTGTAAAATTTTCTTAAAAATGCAAACTAAAGGGATAAATATGAATATGAAAAAATATGAATACGTAGAAAAAATTTTTTTTGAAAAAATTGACAATACCGTCCCTTACAGGTATGCAAATTTAAAATTTATACTTTTGTGGGAAATTTTCTTAAAAATTCAAACTAAAGGGATAAATATGAATATGAAAAAATATGAATACGTAGAAAAAATTTTTTTTGAAAAAATTGACAATACCGTCCATTACACGTATGCAAATTTAAAATTTATACTTTTGTGGGAAATTTTCTTAAAAATTCAAACTAAAGGGATAAATATGAATATGTTTTCCTTATCCATCATGAAATTCTATACAAAATAAATATGAAAAATTATGAATACGTGGAAAAATAATTTTTTTGAAAAAATTGACAGTACCGTCCGTCCCTTACAGTTATGAAAATTCAAAATTGATACGTTTGTGGGAAATTTTCTTCAGATTCAGACAGGAGGAATTAATATGGATATGTTTTCTCTATCCGTCATGAAATTTTATACAAAATAAATATGAAAAGTTATGAATATGTGGAAAAATAATTTTTTCAAAAAATCGACAGTACCGTCGCTCACAACTTTGAAAATTTAAATTTGATACTTTTGTGGGAAATCTTCTTAAAAATTCAAACTCAAGGGATAAATATCAATATGTTTTCCCTATCCGTTATAAAATTCTATACAAAATAAATATGAAAAGTTATGAATACGTGGAAAAATAATTTTTTCAAAAAATCGACAGTACCGTCGCTCACAACTTTGAAAATTCAAAATTGATACTTGTGGGAAATTTTCTTCAGATTCAGACAGGAGGGATAAATGTGGATATGCTTTCTCTATCCGTCATTAAATTCTATACAAAATGAATATGAAAGATTATGAATACTTGGAAAAAAAATTTTTTGAAAAAATCGACAGAAACGTTCCTCACCGGTATGAAAATTTCAAATTTATACTTTTGTGGAAAATTTTCTTAAAAATGCAAACTCAAGGGATAAATATGAATATGAAAAAATATGAATACGTAGAAAAAAGTTTTTTTGAAAAAATTGACAATACCGTCCCTTACAGGTATGCAAATTTAAAATTTATACTTTTGTGGGAAATCTTCTTAAAAATTCAAACTCAAGGGATAAATATCAATATGTTTTCCCTATCCGTTATAAAATTCTATACAAAATAAATATGAAAAATTATGAATATGTGGAAAAATAATTTTTTTGAAAAAGTTGACAGTACCGTCCGTCCCTTACAGGTATGAAAATTCAAAATTGATACTTCTGTGGGAAATTTTCTTCAGATTCAGACAGGAGGGATAAATGTGGATATGCTTTCTGTATCCGTCATGAAATTCTATACAAAATGAATATGAAAGATTATGAATACTTAAAAAAAAAAATTTTTTGAAAAAATTGACAGAAACGTCCCTCACCGGTATGAAAACTTGAAATTGATACTTTTGTGTAAAATTTTCTTAAAAATGCAAACTAAAGGGATAAATACGAATATGAAAAAATATGAATACGTAGAAAAAATTTTTTTTGAAAAAATTGACAATACCGTCCCTTACAGGTATGCAAATTTAAAATTTATACTTTTGTGGGAAATTTTCTTAAAAATTCAAACTAAAGGGATAAATATGAATATGAAAAAATATGAATACGTAGAAAAAATTTTTTTTGAAAAAATTGACAATACCGTCCCTTACAGGTATGCAAATTTAAAATTTATACTTTTGTGGGAAATTTTCTTAAAAATTCAAACTAAAGGGATAAATATGAATATGTTTTCCTTATCCATCATGAAATTCTATACAAAATAAATATGAAAAATTATGAATACGTGGAAAAATAATTTTTTTGAAAAAATTGACAGTACCGTCCATCCCTTACAGTTATGAAAATTCAAAATTGATACGTTTGTGGGAAATTTTCTTCAGATTCAGACAGGAGGAATTAATATGGATATGTTTTCTCTATCCGTCATGAAATTTTATACAAAATAAATATGAAAAGTTATGAATACGTGGAAAAATAACTTTTTCAAAAAATCGACAGTACCGTCGCTCACAACTTTGAAAATTTAAATTTGATACTTTTGTGGGAAATCTTCTTAAAAATTCAAACTCAAGGGATAAATATCAATATGTTTTCCCTATCCGTTATAAAATTCTATACAAAATAAATATGAAAAATTATGAATATGTGGAAAAATAATTTTTTTGAAAAAATTGACAGTACCGTCCGTTCCCTACATGTATGAAAATTCAAAATTGATACTTTTGTGGGAAATTTTCTTCAGATTCAGACAGGAGGGATAAATGTGGATATGTTTTCTCTATCCGTCATGAAATTCTATACAAAATGAATATGAAAGATTATGAATACTTGGAAAAAAAATTTTTGAAAAAATTGACAGAAACGTTCCTCACCGGTATGAAAATTTCAAATTTATACTTTTGTGGAAAATTTTCTTAAAAATGCAAACTCAAGGGATAAATATGAATATGAAAAAATATTAATACGTAGAAAAAATTTTTTTTGAAAAAATTGACAGTACCGTCCCTTACAGGTATGCAAATTTATAATTTTGTGGAAAATTTTCTTAAAAATTCAAACTCAAGGGATAAATATCAATATGTTTTCCCTATCCGTCATAAAATTCTATACAAAATAAATATGAAAAATTATGAATATGTGGAAAAATAATTTTTTTGAAAAAATTGACAGTACCGTTCGTCCCTTACAGCTATGAAAATTTAAAATTTATACTTTTGTGATAAATTTTCTTAAAAATTCAAACTCAAGGGATAAATATCAATATGTTTTCCCTATCCGTCATAAAATTCTATACAAAATAAATATGAAAAATTATGAATATGTGGAAAAATAATTTTTTTGAAAAAATTGACAGTACCGTTCGTCCCTTACAGCTATGAAAATTTAAAATTTATACTTTTGTGATAAATTTTCTTAAAAATTCAAACTCAAGGGATAAATATCAATATGTTTTCCCTATCCGTCATGAAATTTTATACAAAATAAATATGAAAAGTTATGAATACGTGGAAAAATAATTTTTTCAAAAAATCGACAGTACCGCGCTCACAACTTTGAAAATTTAAATTTGATACTTTTGTGGGAAATCTTCTTAAAAATTCAAACTCAAGGGATAAATATCAATATGTTTTCCCTATCCGTTATAAAATTCTATACAAAATAAATATGAAAAGTTATGAATACGTGGAAAAATAATTTTTTCAAAAAATCGACAGTACCGTCGCTCACAACTTTGAAAATTCAAAATTGATACTTGTGGGAAATTTTCTTCAGATTCAGACAGGAGGGATAAATGTGGATATGCTTTCTCTATCCGTCATTAAATTCTATACAAAATGAATATGAAAGATTATGAATACTTGGAAAAAAAATTTTTTGAAAAAATCGACAGAAACGTTCCTCACCGGTATGAAAATTTCAAATTTATACTTTTGTGGAAAATTTTCTTAAAAATGCAAACTCAAGGGATAAATATGAATATGAAAAAATATTAATACGTAGAAAAAATTTTTTTTGAAAAAATTGACAGTACCGTCCCTTACAGGTATGCAAATTTAAAATTTATACTTTTGTGGGAAATCTTCTTAAAAATTCAAACTCAAGGGATAAATATCAATATGTTTTCCCTATCCGTTATAAAATTCTATACAAAATAAATATGAAAAATTATGAATATGTGGAAAAATACTTTTTTTGAAAAAGTTGACAGTACCGTCCGTCCCTTACAGCTATGAAAATTTAAAATTTATACTTTTGTGATAAATTTTCTTAAAAATTCAAACTCAAGGGATAAATATCAATATGTTTTCCCTATCCGTCATAAAATTCTATACAAAATAAATATGAAAAATTATGAATATGTGGAAAAATAATTTTTTTGAAAAAATTGACAGTTCCGTTCGTCCCTTACAGCTATGAAAATTTAAAATTTATACTTTTGTGATAAATTTTCTTAAAAATTCAAACTCAAGGGATAAATATCAATATGTTTTCCCTATCCGTCATGAAATTTTATACAAAATAAATATGAAAAGTTATGAATACGTGGAAAAATAATTTTTTCAAAAAATCGACAGTACCGTCGCTCACAACTTTGAAAATTTAAATTTGATACTTTTGTGGGAAATCTTCTTAAAAATTCAAACTCAAGGGATAAATATCAATATGTTTTCCCTATCTGTTATAAAATTCTATACAAAATAAATATGAAAAGTTATGAATACGTGGAAAAATAATTTTTTCAAAAAATCGACAGTACCGTCGCTCACAACTTTGAAAATTCAAAATTGATACTTGTGGGAAATTTTCTTCAGATTCAGACAGGAGGGATAAATGTGGATATGCTTTCTCTATCCGTCATTAAATTCTATACAAAATGAATATGAAAGATTATGAATACTTGGAAAAAAAATTTTTTGAAAAAATCGACAGAAACGTTCCTCACCGGTATGAAAATTTCAAATTTATACTTTTGTGGAAAATTTTCTTAAAAATGCAAACTCAAGGGATAAATATGAATATGAAAAAATATGAATACGTAGAAAAAATTTTTTTTGAAAAAATTGACAGTACCGTCCCTTACAGGTATGCAAATTTATAATTTTGTGGAAAATTTTCTTAAAAATTCAAACTCAAGTGATAAATATCAATATGTTTTCCCTATCCGTCATAAAATTCTATACAAAATAAATATGAAAAATTATGAATATGTGGAAAAATAATTTTTTTGAAAAAATTGACAGTACCGTTCGTCCCTTACAGCTATGAAAATTTAAAATTTATACTTTTGTGATAAATTTTCTTAAAAATTCAAACTCAAGGGATAAATATCAATATGTTTCACCTATCCGTCATAAAATTCTATACAAAATAAATATGAAAAATTATGAATATGTGGAAAAATAATTTTTTTGAAAAAATTGACAGTACCGTTCGTCCCTTACAGCTATGAAAATTTAAAATTTATACTTTTGTGATAAATTTTCTTAAAAATTCAAACTCAAGGGATAAATATCAATATGTTTTCCCTATCCGTCATGAAATTTTATACAAAATAAATATGAAAAGTTATGAATACGTGGAAAAATAATTTTTTCAAAAAATCGACAGTACCGTCGCTCACAACTTTGAAAATTTAAATTTGATACTTTTGTGGGAAATCTTCTTAAATATTCAAACTCAAGGGATAAATATCAATATGTTTTCCCTATCCGTTATAAAATTCTATACAAAATAAATATGAAAAGTTATGAATACGTGGAAAAATAATTTTTTCAAAAAATCGACAGTACCGTCGCTCACAACTTTGAAAATTCAAAATTGATACTTGTGGGAAATTTTCTTCAGATTCAGACAGGAGGGATAAATGTGGATATGCTTTCTCTATCCGTCATTAAATTCTATACAAAATGAATATGAAAGATTATGAATACTCGGAAAAAAAATTTTTTGAAAAAATCGACAGAAACGTTCCTCACCGGTATGAAAATTTCAAATTTATACTTTTGTGGAAAATTTTCTTAAAAATGCAAACTCAAGGGATAAATATGAATATGAAAAAATATGAATACGTAGAAAAAAGTTTTTTTGAAAAAATTGACAATACCGTCCCTTACAGGTATGCAAATTTAAAATTTATACTTTTGTGGGAAATCTTCTTAAAAATTCAAACTCAAGGGATAAATATCAATATGTTTTCCCTATCCGTTATAAAATTCTATACAAAATAAATATGAAAAATTATGAATATGTGGAAAAATACTTTTTTTGAAAAAGTTGACAGTACCGTCCGTCCCTTACAGGTATGAAAATTCAAAATTGATACTTCTGTGGGAAATTTTCTTCAGATTCAGACAGGAGGGATAAATGTGGATATGCTTTCTGTATCCGTCATGAAATTCCATACAAAATGAATATGAAAGATTATGAATACTTGGAAAAAAATTTTTTTGAAAAAATTGACAGAAACGTCCCTCACCGGTATAAAAATTTGAAATTGATACTTTTGTGTAAAATTTTTTTAAAAATGCAAAGTCAAGGGATAAATATGAATATGAAAAAATATGAATACGTAGAAAAAATTTTTTTTGAAAAAATTGACAGTACCGTCCCTTACAGGTATGCAAATTTATAATTTTGTGGAAAATTTTCTTAAAAATTCAAACTCAAGGGATAAATATCAATATGTTTTCCCTATCCGTCATAAAATTCTATACAAAATAAATATGAAAAATTATGAATATGTGGAAAAATAATTTTTCTGAAAAAATTGACAGTACCGTTCGTCCCTTACAGCTATGAAAATTCAAAATTGATACTTTTGTGGGAAATTTTCTTCAGATTCAGACGGGAGGGATAAATGTGGATATGTTTTCTCTATCCATCATGAAATTCTATACAAAATGAATATGAAAGATTATGAATACTTGGAAAAAAAAATTTTTTGAAAAAATTGACAGAAACGTCCCTCACCGGTATGAAAACTTGAAATTGATACTTTTGTGTAAAATTTTCTTAAAAATGCAAACTAAAGGGATAAATATGAATATGAAAAAATATGAATACGTAGAAAAAATTTTTTTTGAAAAAATTGACAATACCGTCCCTTACAGGTATGCAAATTTAAAATTTATACTTTTGTGGGAAATTTTCTTAAAAATTCAAACTAAAGGGATAAATATGAATATGAAAAAATATGAATACGTAGAAAAAATTTTTTTTGAAAAAATTGACAATACCGTCCCTTACAGGTATGCAAATTTAAAATTTATACTTTTGTGGGAAATTTTCTTCAGATTCAGACAGGAGGGATAAATGTGGATATGTTTTCTCTATCCGTCATGAAATTCTATACAAAATGAATATGAAAGATAATGAATACTTGGAAAAAAAATTTTTTTGAAAAAATTGACAGAAACGTCCCTCACCGGTATGAAAACTTGAAATTGATACTTTTGTGTAAAATTTTCTTAAAAATGCAAACTAAAGGGATAAATATGAATATGAAAAAATATGAATAGGTAGAAAAATTTTTTTTTGAAAAAATTGACAATACCGTCCCTTACAGGTATGCAAATTTCAAATTTATACTTTTGTGGGAAATTTTCTTAAAAATTCAAACTCAAGGGATAAATATCAATATGTTTTCCCTATCCGTTATAAAATTCTATACAAAATAAATATGAAAAATTATGAATATGTGGAAAAATACTTTTTTTGAAAAAGTTGACAGTACCGTCCGTCCCTTACAGGTATGAAAATTCAAAATTGATACTTCTGTGGGAAATTTTCTTCAGATTCAGACAGGAGGGATAAATGTGGATATGCTTTCTGTATCCGTCATGAAATTCCATACAAAATGAATATGAAAGATTATGAATACTTGGAAAAAATTTTTTTTGAAAAAATTGACAGAAACGTCCCTCACCGGTATGAAAATTTGAAACTTATACTTTTGTGTAAAATTTTCTTAAAAATTCAAACTCAAGGGATAAATATGAATATGAAAAAAATATGAATACGTAGAAAAAATTTTTTTTGAAAAAATTGACAATACCGTCCCTTACAGGTATGCAAATTTAAAATTTATACTTTCGTGGGAAATTTTCTTAAAAATTCAAACTCAAGGGATAAATATCAATATGTTTTCCCTATCCGTTATAAAATTCTATACAAAATAAATATGAAAAATTATGAATATGTGGAAAAATACTTTTTTTGAAAAAGTTGACAGTACCGTCCGTCCCTTACAGGTATGAAAATTCAAAATTGATACTTTTGTGGGAAATTTTCTTCAGATTCAGACAGGAGGGATAAATGTGGATATGCTTTCTCTATCCGTCATGAAATTCTATACAAAATGAATATGAAAGATAATGAATACTTGGAAAAAAAAATTTTTTGAAAAAATTGACAGAAACGTCCCTCACCGGTATGAAAACTTGAAATTGATACTTTTGTGTAAAATTTTCTTAAAAATGCAAACTAAAGGGATAAATATGAATATGAAAAAATATGAATAGGTAGAAAAATTTTTTTTTGAAAAAATTGACAATACCGTCCCTTACAGGTATGCAAATTTAAAATTTATACTTTTGTGGGAAATTTTCTTAAAAATTCAAACTCAAGGGATAAATATCAATATGTTTTCCCTATCTGTTATAAAATTCTATACAAAATAAATATGAAAAATTATGAATATGTGGAAAAATACTTTTTTTGAAAAAGTTGACAGTACCGTCCGTCCCTTACAGGTATGAAAATTCAAAATTGATACTTCTGTGGGAAATTTTCTTCAGATTCAGACAGGAGGGATAAATGTGGATATGCTTTCTGTATCCGTCATGAAATTCCATACAAAATGAATATGAAAGATTATGTATACTTGGAAAAAATTTTTTTTGAAAAAATTGACAGAAACGTCCCTCACCGGTATGAAAATTTGAAACTTATACTTTTGTGTAAAATTTTCTTAAAAATTCAAACTCAAGGGATAAATATGAATATGAAAAAAATATGAATACGTAGAAAAAATTTTTTTTGAAAAAATTGACAATACCGTCCCTTACAGGTATGCAAATTTAAAATTTATACTTTTGTGGGAAATTTTCTTAAAAATTCAATTTCAAGGGATAAATATCAATATGTTTTCCCTATCCGTTATAAAATTCTATACAAAATAAATATGAAAAATTATGAATATGTGGAAAAATACTTTTTTTGAAAAAGTTGACAGTACCGTCCGTCCCTTACAGGTATGAAAATTCAAAATTGATACTTTTGTGGGAAATTTTCTTCAGATTCAGACAGGAGGGATAAATGTGGATATGCTTTCTGTATCCGTCATGAAATTCCATACAAAATGAATATGAAAGATTATGAATACTTAAAAAAAATTTTTTTTGAAAAAATTGACAGAAACGTCCCTCACCGGTATAAAAATTTGAAATTGATACTTTTGTGTAAAATTTTCTTAAAAATGCAAACTCAAGGGATAATTATGAATATGAAAAAATATGAATACGTAGAAAAAATTTTTTTTGAAAAAATTGACAGTACCGTCCCTGTAAGGTATGCAAATTTATACTTTTGTGGGAAATTTTCTTAAAAATTCAAACTCAAGGGATAAATATCAATATGTTTTCCCTATCCGTTATAAAATTCTATACAAAATAAATATGAAAAATTATGAATATGTGGAAAAATACTTTTTTTGAAAAAGTTGACAGTACCGTCCGTCCCTTACAGGTATGAAAATTCAAAATTGATACTTTTGTGGGAAATTTTCTTCAGATTCAGACAGGAGGGATAAATGTGGATATGTTTTCTCTATCCGTCATGAAATTCCATACAAAATGAATATGAAAGATTATGAATACTTGGAATAAAAATTTTTTGAAAAAATTGACAGAAACGTTCCTCACCGGTATGAAAATTTGAAATATATACTTTTGTGGAAAATTTTCTTAAAAATGCAAACTCAAGGGATAAATATGAATATGAAAAAATATGAATACGTAGAAAAAATTTTTTTTGAAAAAATTGACAATACCGTCCCTTACAGGTATGCAAACTTAAAATTTATACTTTTGTGATAAATTTTCTTAAAAATTCAAACTCAAGGGATAAATATCAATATGTTTTCCCTATCCGTCATGAAATTTTATACAAAATAAATATGAAAAGTTATGAATACGTGGAAAAATAATTTTTTCAAAAAATCGACAGTACCGTCGCTCACAACTTTGAAAATTTAAATTTGATACTTTTGTGGGAAATCTTCTTAAAAATTCAAACTCAAGGGATAAATATCAATATGTTTTCCCTATCCGTTATAAAATTCTATACAAAATAAATATGAAAAATTATGAATATGTGGAAAAATACTTTTTTTGAAAAAGTTGACAGTACCGTCCGTCCCTTACAGGTATGAAAATTCAAAATTGATACTTTTGTGGGAAATTTTCTTCAGATTCAGACAGGAGGGATAAATGTGCATATGCTTTCTCTATCCATCATGAAATTCCATACAAAATGAATATGAAAGATTATGAATACTTGGAAAAAAATTTTTTTGAAAAAAGTGACAGAAACGTCCCTCACCGTTATAAAAATTTGAAATTGATACTTTTGTGTAAAATTTTCTTAAAAATGCAAACTCAAGGGATAAATATGAATATGAAAAAATATGAATACGTAGAAAAAATTTTTTTTGAAAAAATTGACAGTACCGTCCCTTACAGGTATGCAAATTTATAATTTTGTGGAAAATTTTCTTAAAAATTCAAACTCAAGGGATAAATATCAATATGTTTTCCCTATCCGTCATAAAATTCTATACAAAATAAATATGAAAAATTATGAATATGTGGAAAAATAATTTTTTTGAAAAAATTGACAGTACCGTTCGTCCCTTACAGCTATGAAAATTTAAAATTTATACTTTTGTGATAAATTTTCTTAAAAATTCAAACTCAAGGGATAAATATCAATATGTTTTCCCTATCCGTCATGAAATTTTATACAAAATAAATATGAAAAGTTATGAATACGTGGAAAAATAATTTTTTCAAAAAATCGACAGTACCGTCGCTCACAACTTTGAAAATTTAAATTTGATACTTTTGTGGGAAATCTTCTTAAAAATTCAAACTCAAGGGATAAATATCAATATGTTTTCCCTATCCGTTATAAAATTCTATACAAAATAAATATGAAAAATTATGAATATGTGGAAAAATACTTTTTTTGAAAAAGTTGACAGTACCGTCCGTCCCTTACAGGTATGAAAATTCAAAATTGATACTTTTGTGGGAAATTTTCTTCAGATTCAGACAGGAGGGATAAATGTGGATATGCTTTCTCTATCCGTCATGAAATTTCATACAAAATGAATATGAAAGATTATGAATACTTGAAAAAAAATTTTTTTGAAAAAATTGACAGAAACGTCCCTCACCGGTATAAAAATTTGAAATTGATACTTTTGTGTAAAATTTTTTTAAAAATGCAAAATCAAGGGATAAATATGAATATGAAAAAATATGAATACGTAGAAAAAATTTTTTTTGAAAAAATTGACAGTACCGTCCCTTACAGGTATGCAAATTTATAATTTTGTGGAAAATTTTCTTAAAAATTCAAACTCAAGGGATAAATATCAATATGTTTTCCCTATCCGTCATAAAATTCTATACAAAATAAATATGAAAAACTATGAATATGTGGAAAAATAATTTTTCTGAAAAAATTGACAGTACCGTTCGTCCCTTACAGCTATGAAAATTTAAAATTTATACTTTTGTGATAAATTTTCTTAAAAATTCAAACACAAGGGATAAATATCAATATGTTTTCCCTATCCATCATGAAATTTTATACAAAATAAATATGAAAAGTTATGAATACGTGGAAAAATAATTTTTTCAAAAAATCGACAGTACCGTCGCTCACAACTTTGAAAATTTAAATTTGATACTTTTGTGGGAAATCTTCTTAAAAATTCAAACTCAAGGGATAAATATCAATATGTTTTCCCTATTCGTTATAAAATTCTATACAAAATAAATATGAAAAGTTATGAATACGTGGAAAAATAATTTTTTGAAAAAATTGACAGAAACGTTCCTCACCGGTATGAAAATTTAAAATTTATACTTTTGTGATAAATTTTCTTAAAAATTCAAACACAAGGGATAAATATCAATATGTTTTCCCTATCCGTCATAAAATTCTATACAAAATAAATATGAAAAACTATGAATATGTGGAAAAATAATTTTTCTGAAAAAATTGACAGTACCGTTCGTCCCTTACAGCTATGAAAATTTAAAATTTATACTTTTGTGATAAATTTTCTTAAAAATTCAAACACAAGGGATAAATATCAATATGTTTTCCCTATCCGTTATAAAATTCTATACAAAATAAATATGAAAAATCATGAATATGTGGAAAAATACTTTTTTTGAAAAAGTTGACAGTACCGTCCGTCCCTTACAGGTATGAAAATTCAAAATTGATACTTTTGTGGGAAATTTTCTTCAGATTCAGACGGGAGGGATAAATGTGGATATGTTTTCTCTATCCGTCATGAAATTCTATACAAAATGAATATGAAAGATTATGAATACTTGGAAAAAAAAATTTTTTGAAAAAATTGACAGAAACGTCCCTCACCGGTATGAAAACTTGAAATTGATACTTTTGTGTAAAATTTTCTTAAAAATGCAAACTAAAGGGATAAATATGAATATGAAAAAATATGAATACGTAGAAAAAATTTTTTTTGAAAAAATGGACAATACCGTCCCTTACAGGTATGCAAATTTAAAATTTATACTTTTGTGGGAAATTTTCTTAAAAATTCAAACTAAAGGGATAAATATGAATATGAAAAAATATGAATATGTAGAAAAAATTTTTTTTGAAAAAATTGACAATACCGTCCCTTACAGGTATGCAAATTTATAATTTTGTGGAAAATTTTCTTAAAAATTCAAACTCAAGGGATAAATATCAATATGTTTTCCCTATCCGTTATAAAATTCTATACAAAATGAATATGAAAAATTATGAATATGTGGAAAAGTACTTTTTTTGAAAAAGTTGACAGTACCGTCCGTCCCTTACAGGTATGAAAATTCAAAATTGATACTTTTGTGGGAAATTTTCTTCAGATTCAGACAGGAGGGATAAATGTGGATATGTTTTCTCTATCCGTCATTAAATTCTATACAAAATGAATATGAAAGATTATGAATACTTGGAAAAAAAATTTTTTGAAAAAATTGACAGAAACGTTCCTCACCGGTATGAAAATTTGAAATATATACTTTTGTGGAAAATTTTCTTAAAAATGCAAACTCAAGGGATAAATATGAATATGAAAAAATATGAATACGTAGAAAAATTTTTTTTTGAAAAAATTGACAGTACCGCCCCTTACAGGTATGCAAATTTATAATTTTGTGGAAAATTTTCTTAAAAATTCAAACTCAAGGGATAAATATCAATATGTTTTCCCTATCCGTCATAAAATTCTATACAAAATCAATATGAAAAATTATGAATATGTGGAAAAATAATTTTTTTGAAAATATTGACAGTACCGTTCGTCCCTTACAGCAATTAAAATTTAAAATTTATACTTTTGTGATAAATTTTCTTGAAAATTCAAACTCAAGGGATTAATGTTGATATGTTTTCTCTATCCGTCATGAAATTCTATACAAAATGAATATGAAAGATTATGAATACTTGAAAAAAATTTTTTTGAAAAAATTGACAGAAACGTCCCTCACCGGTATGAAAATTTGAAATTGATAATTTTGTGTAAAATTTTCTTAAAAATGCAAACTCAAGGGATAAATATGAATATGAAAAAATATGAATACGTAGAAAAAATTTTTTTGAAAAAATTGACAGTACCGTCCCTTACAGGTATGCAAATTTATAATTTTGTGGAAAATTTTCTTAAAAATTCAAACTCAAGGGATAAATATCAATATGTTTTCCCTATCCATCATAAAATTCTATACAAAATAAATATGAAAAATTATGAATATGTGGAAAAATAATTTTTTTGAAAAAATTGACAGTACCGTTCGTCCCTTACAGCTATGAAAATTTAAAATTTATACTTTTGTGATAAATTTTCTTAAAAATTCAAACTCAAGGGATAAATATCAATGTTTTCTCTATCCGTCATGAAATTTTATAAAAAATAAATATGAAAAGTTATGAATACGTGGAAAAATAATTTTTTCAAAAAATCGACAGTACCGTCGCTCACAACTTTGAAAATTTAAATTTGATACTTTTGTGGGAAATCTTCTTAAAAATTCAAACTCAAGGGATAAATATCAATATGTTTTCCCTATCCGTTATAAAATTCTATACAAAATAAATATGAAAAATTATGAATATGTGGAAAAATAATTTTTTTGAAAAAATTGACAGTACCGTCCGTTCCCTACATGTATGAAAATTCAAAATTGATACTTTTGTGGGAAATTTTCTTCAGATTCAGACAGGAGGGATAAATGTAGATATGTTTTCCCTATCCGTCATGAAATTTTATACAAAATAAATATGAAAAGTTATGAATACGTGGAAAAATAATTTTTTCAAAAAATCGACAGTACCGTCGCTCACAACTTTGAAAATTTAAATTTGATACTTTTGTGGGAAATCTTCTTAAAAATTCAAACTCAAGGGATAAATATCAATATGTTTTCCCTATCCGTTATAAAATTCTATACAAAATAAATATGAAAAGTTATGAATACGTGGAAAAATAATTTTTTCAAAAAATCGACAGTACCGTCGCTCACAACTTTGAAAATTTAAATTTGATACTTTTGTGGGAAATCTTCTTAAAAATTCAAACTCAAGGGATAAATATCAATATGTTTTCCCTATCCGTTATAAAATTCTATACAAAATAAATATGAAAAATTATGAATATGTGGAAAAATACTTTTTTTGAAAAAGTTGAACCGTCCGTTCCCTACAGGTATGAAAATTCAAAATTGATACTTTTGTGGGAAATTTTCTTGAGATTCAGACAGGAGGGATAAATGTGGATATGTTTTCTCTATCCGTCATGAAATTCTATACAAAATGAATATGAAAGATTATGAATACTTGGAAAAAAAAATTTTTTGAAAAAATTGACAGAAACGTCCCTCACCGGTATGAAAACTTGAAATTGATACTTTTGTGTAAAATTTTCTTAAAAATGCAAACTAAAGGGATAAATATGAATATGAAAAAATATGAATACGTAGAAAAAATTTTTTTTGAAAAAATTGACAATACCGTCCCTTACAGGTATGCAAATTTAAAATTTATACTTTTGTGGGAAATTTTCTTAAAAATTCAAACTAAAGGGATAAATATGAATATGTTTTCCTTATCCATCATGAAATTCTATACAAAATAAATATGAAAAATTATGAATACGTGGAAAAATAATTTTTTTGAAAAAA
The DNA here is from genome assembly GCF_987345545.1 of Pholcus phalangioides. Taxonomy (NCBI): domain Eukaryota; kingdom Metazoa; phylum Arthropoda; class Arachnida; order Araneae; family Pholcidae; genus Pholcus; species Pholcus phalangioides. The sequence goes on along the minus strand of NW_028301602.1, from coordinate 51,788,176 downwards.
TTGACAGTACCGTCCGTCCCTTACAGCTATGAAAATTCAAAATTGATACTTTTGTGGGAAATTTTCTTCAGATTCAGACAGGAGGGATAAATGTGGATATGTTTTCTCTATCCGTCATGAAATTCTATACAAAATGAATATGAAAGATAATGAATACTTAGAAAAAAAATTTTTTTGAAAAAATTGACAGAAACGTCCCTCACCGGTATGAAAACTTGAAATTGATACTTTTGTGGGAAATTTTCTTAAAAATTGAAACTCAAGGGATAAATATCAATATGTTTTCCCTATCCGTTATAAAATTCTATACAAAATAAATATGAAAAATTATGAATATGTGGAAAAATACTTTTTTTGAAAAAGTTGACAGTACCGTCCGTCCCTTACAGCTATGAAAATTTAAAATTTATACTTTTGTGATAAATTTTCTTAAAAATTCAAACTCAAGGGATAAATATCAATATGTTTTCCCTATCCGTCATGAAATTTTATAAAAAATAAATATGAAAAGTTGTGAATACGTGGAAAAATAATTTTTTCAAAAAATCGACAGTACCGTCGCTTACAACTTTGAAAATTTAAATTTGATACTTTTGTGGGAAATCTTCTTAAAAATTCAAACTCAAGGGATAAATATCAATATGTTTTCCCTATCCGTTATAAAATTCTATACAAAATAAATATGAAAAATTATGAATATGTGGAAAAATACTTTTTTTGAAAAAGTTGACAGTACCGTCCGTCCCTTACAGGTATGAAAATTCAAAATTGATACTTTTGTGGAAAATTTTCTTCAGATTCAGACAGGAGGGATAAATGTGGATATGCTTTCTCTATCTGTCATGAAATTCCATACAAAATGAATATGAAAGATTATGAATACTTAGAAAAAAATTTTTTTGAAAAAATTGACAGAAACGTCCCTCACCGGTATAAAAATTTGAAATTGATACTTTTGTGTAAAATTTTCTTAAAAATGCAAACTCAAGGGATAAATATGAATATGAAAAAATATGAATACGTAGAAAAATTTTTTTTTGAAAAAATTGACAGTACCGCCCCTTACAGGTATGCAAATTTATAATTTTGTGGAAAATTTTCTTAAAAATTCAAACTCAAGGGATAAATATCAATATGTTTTCCCTATCCGTCATAAAATTCTATACAAAATCAATATGAAAAATTATGAATATGTGGAAAAATAATTTTTTTGAAAATATTGACAGTACCGTTCGTCCCTTACAGCTATGAAAATTTAAAATTTATACTTTTGTGATAAATTTTCTTGAAAATTCAAACTCAAGGGATTAATGTTGATATGTTTTCTCTATCCGTCATGAAATTCTATACAAAATGAAATGAATATGAAAGATTATGAATACTTGGAAAAAAATTTTTTTGAAAAAATTGACAGAAACGTCCCTCACCGGTATGAAAATTTGAAATTGATACTTTTGTGTAAAATTTTCTTAAAAATGCAAACTCAAGGGATAAATATGAATATGAAAAAATATGAATACGTAGAAAAAATTTTTTTTGAAAAAATTGACAGTACCGTCCCTTACAGGTATGCAAATTTATAATTTTGTGGAAAATTTTCTTAAAAATTCAAACTCAAGGGATAAATATCAATATGTTTTCCCTATCCGTCATAAAATTCTATACAAAATAAATATGAAAAAATATGAATACGTAGAAAAATTTTTTTTTGAAAAAATTGACAATACCGTCCCTTACAGGTATGCAAATTTAAAATTTATACTTTTGTGGGAAATTTTCTTAAAAATTCAAACTCAAGGGATAAATATCAATATGTTTTCCCTATCCGTTATAAAATTCTATACAAAATAAATATGAAAAATTATGAATATGTGGAAAAATACTTTTTTTGAAAAAATTGACAGTACCGTCCGTCCCTTACAGGTATGAAAATTCAAAATTGATACTTTTGTGGGAAATTTTCTTGAGATTCAGACAGGAGGGATAAATGTGGATATGTTTTCTCTATCCGTCATGAAATTCTATACAAAATGAATATGAAAGATTATGAATACTTAGAAAAAAAATTTTTTTGAAAAAATTGACAGAAACGTCCCTCACCGGTATAAAAATTTGAAATTGATACTTTTGTGTAAAATTTTCTTAAAAATGCAAACTCAAGGGATAAATATGAATATGAAAAAATATGAATACGTAGAAAAAATTTTTTTTGAAAAAATGGACAATACCGTCCCTTACAGGTATGCAAATTTAAAATTTATACTTTTGTGGGAAATTTTCTTAAAAATTCAAACTAAAGGGATAAATATGAATATGAAAAAATATGAATACGTAGAAAAATTTTTTTTTGAAAAAATTGACAATACCGTCCCTTACAGGTATGCAAATTTAAAATTTATACTTTTGTGGGAAATTTTCTTAAAAATTCACACTCAAGGGATAAATATCAATATGTTTTCCCTATCCGTCATAAAATTCTATACAAAATAAATATGAAAAATTATGAATATGTGGAAAAATAATTTTTTTGAAAAAATTGACAGTACCGTCCGTTCCCTACATGTATGAAAATTCAAAATTGATACTTTTGTAGGAAATTTTCTTCAGATTCAGACAGGAGGGATAAATGTGGATATGTTTTCCCTATCCGTCATGAAATTTTATACAAAATAAATATGAAAAGTTATGAATACGTGGAAAAATAATTTTTTCAAAAAATCGACAGTACCGTCGCTCACAACTTTGAAAATTTAAATTTGATACTTTTGTGGGAAATCTTCTTAAAAATTCAAACTCAAGTGATAAATATCAATATGTTTTCCCTATCCGTTATAAAATTCTATACAAAATAAATATGAAAAATTATGAATATGTGGAAAAATAATTTTTTTGAAAAAATTGACAGTACCGTCCGTTCCCTACATGTATGAAAATTCAAAATTGATACTTTTGTGGGAAATTTTCTTAAAAATTCAAACTCAAGGGATAAATATCAATATGTTTTCCCTATCCGTCATGAAATTTTATACAAAATAGATATGAAAAGTTATGAATACGTGGAAAAATAATTTTTTCAAAAAATCGACAGTACCGTCGCTCACAACTTTGAAAATTTAAATTTGATACTTTTGTGGGAAATCTTCTTAAAAATTCAAACTCAAGGGATAAATATCAATATGTTTTCCCTATCCGTTATAAAATTCTATACAAAATAAATATGAAAAGTTATGAATACGTGGAAAAATAATTTTTTCAAAAAAATCGACAGTACCGTCGCTCACAACTTTGAAAATTTAAATTTGATACTTTTGTGGGAAATCTTCTTAAAAATTCAAACTCAAGGGATAAATATCAATATGTTTTCCCTATCCGTTATAAAATTCTATACAAAATAAATATGAAAAATTATGAATATGTGGAAAAATACTTTTTTTGAAAAAGTTGAACCGTCCGTTCCCTACAGGTATGAAAATTCAAAATTGATACTTTTGTGGGAAATTTTCTTCAGATTCAGACAGGAGGGATAAATGTGGATATGTTTTCTCTATCCGTCATGAAATTCTATACAAAATGAATATGAAAGATTATGAATACTTGGAAAAAAAAATTTTTTGAAAAAATTGACAGAAACGTCCCTCACCGGTATGAAAACTTGAAATTGATACTTTTGTGTAAAATTTTCTTAAAAATGCAAACTAAAGGGATAAATATGAATATGAAAAAATATGAATACGTAGAAAAAATTTTTTTTGAAAAAATTGACAATACCGTCCCTTACAGGTATGCAAATTTAAAATTTATACTTTTGTGGGAAATTTTCTTAAAAATTCAAACTAAAGGGATAAATATGAATATGTTTTCCTTATCCATCATGAAATTCTATACAAAATAAATATGAAAAATTATGAATACGTGGAAAAATAATTTTTTTGAAAAAATTGACAGTACCGTCCGTCCCTTACAGCTATGAAAATTCAAAATTGATACTTTTGTGGGAAATTTTCTTCAGATTCAGACAGGAGGGATAAATGTGGATATGTTTTCTCTATCCGTCATGAAATTCTATACAAAATGAATATGAAAGATAATGAATACTTAGAAAAAAAATTTTTTTGAAAAAATTGACAGAAACGTCCCTCACCGGTATGAAAACTTGAAATTGATACTTTTGTGGGAAATTTTCTTAAAAATTGAAACTCAAGGGATAAATATCAATATGTTTTCCCTATCCGTTATAAAATTCTATACAAAATAAATATGAAAAATTATGAATATGTGGAAAAATACTTTTTTTGAAAAAGTTGACAGTACCGTCCGTCCCTTACAGGTATGAAAATTCAAAATTGATACTTTTGTGGAAAATTTTCTTCAGATTCAGACAGGAGGGATAAATGTGGATATGCTTTCTCTATCTGTCATGAAATTCCATACAAAATGAATATGAAAGATTATGAATACTTAGAAAAAAATTTTTTTGAAAAAATTGACAGAAACGTCCCTCACCGGTATAAAAATTTGAAATTGATACTTTTGTGTAAAATTTTCTTAAAAATGCAAACTCAAGGGATAAATATGAATATGAAAAAATATGAATACGTAGAAAAAATTTTTTTTGAAAAAATTGACAGTACCGTCCCTTACAGGTATGCAAATTTATAATTTTGTGGAAAATTTTCTTAAAAATTCAAACTCAAGGGATAAATATCAATATGTTTTCCCTATCCGTTATAAAATTCTATACAAAATAAATATGAAAAATTATGAATATGTGGAAAAATACTTTTTTTGAAAAAGTTGACAGTACCGTCCGTCCCTTACAGGTATGAAAATTCAAAATTGATACTTTTGTGGGAAATTTTCTTCAGATTCAGACAGGAGGGATAAATGTGGATATGTTTTCTCTATCCGTCATTAAATTCTATACAAAATGAATATGAAAGATTATGAATACTTGGAAAAAAAATTTTTTGAAAAAATTGACAGAAACGTTCCTCACCGGTATGAAAATTTGAAATATATACTTTTGTGGAAAATTTTCTTAAAAATGCAAACTCAAGGGATAAATATGAATATGAAAAAATATGAATACGTAGAAAAAATTTTTTTTGAAAAAATTGACAGTACCGCCCCTTACAGGTATGCAAATTTATAATTTTGTGGAAAATTTTCTTAAAAATTCAAACTCAAGGGATAAATATCAATATGTTTTCCCTATCCGTCATAAAATTCTATACAAAATAAATATGAAAAAATATGAATACGTAGAAAATTTTTTTTTTGAAAAAATTGACAATACCGTCCCTTACAGGTATGCAAATTTAAAATTTATACTTTTGTGGGAAATTTTCTTAAAAATTCAAACTCAAGGGATAAATATCAATATGTTTTCCCTATCCGTTATAAAATTTTATAAAAAATAAATATGAAAAGTTATGAATACGTGGAAAAATAATTTTTTCAAAAAATCGACAGTACCGTCGCTCACAACTTTGAAAATTTAAATTTGATACTTTTGTGGGAAATCATCTTAAAAATTCAATCTGAAGGGATAAATATCAATATGTTTTCCCTATCCGTCATAAAATTCTATACAAAATAAATATGAAAAAATATGAATACGTAGAAAAATTTTTTTTTGAAAAAATTGACAATACTGTCCCTTACAGGTATGCAAATTTAAAATTTATACTTTTGTGATAAATTTTCTTAAAACTTCAAACTCAAGGGATAAATATCAATATGTTTTCCCTATCCGTTATAAAATTCTATACAAAATAAATATGAAAAGATTATGAATACTTGGAAAAAAATTTTTTTGAAAAAATTGACAGAAACGTCCCTCACCGGTATGAAAATTTGAAATTGATACTTTTGTGTAAAATTTTCTTAAAAATGCAAACTCAAGGGATAAATATGAATATGAAAAAATATGAATACGTAGAAAAAATTTTTTTTGAAAAAATTGACAGTACCGTCCCTTATAGGTATGAAAATTTAAAATTCATACTTTTGTGGGAAATTTTCTTCAGATTCAAACTGGAGGGATAAATATGGATATGTTTTCTCTATCCGTCATGAAATTCTATACAAAATAAATATGAAAAATTATGAATACGTGAAAAAAATTTTTTTCTAAAAATTGACAGTACCATCCCTTATAGGTATGAAAATTTAAAATCCATACTTTTGTGGGAAATTTTCTTCAGATTCAAACTGGAGGGATAAATATGCATATGTTTTCTCTATCCGTCATGAAATTCTATACAAAATAAATATGAAAAATTATAAATACGTGGAAAAAAATTTTTTTGAAAAAATTGACAGTACCGTCCCTTACAGGTATGAAAATTCAAAATTGACACTTTTGTGGGAAATTTTCTCAAAAATTCAAACTGGAGGGATAAATATGGATATGTTTTCTCTATCCGTCATTAAATTCTATACAAAATAAATATGCAAAATTATGAATAAGTGGAAAAATTTTTTTTTTTAAAAATTGACAGTACCGTACTTTACAGGTATGAAAATTTAAAATTGTTACTTTTGTGGGAAATTTCCTTCAGATTCAAACTGGAGGGATAAATATGGATATGTTTTCTCTATCCGTCATGAAACTCTATACAAAATAAATATGAAAAATTATCAATACGTGAAAAAATTTTTTTTCTAAAAATTGACAGTACCGTCCCTTACAGGTATGAAAATTCAAAATTGATACTTTTGTGGGAAATTTTCTTCAGATTCAAACTGGAGGGATAAATATGGAAATATTTTCTCTATCCGTCTTAAAATTCTATACAAAATAAATATGAAAAATTGCGAATGAGTGGAAAAATTTTTTTTTTTAAAAATTGACAGTACCGTCCTTTATAGGTATGAAAATTTAAAATTCATACTTTTGTGGGAAATTTTCTTCAGATTAAACTAGAGGGATAAATATGGATATGTTTTCTCTATCCGTCATGAAATTCTATACAAAATAAATATGCAAAATTATGAATACGTGGAAAAATTTTTTTTTTTTAAAAATTGACAGTACCGTCCCTTACAGGTATGAAAATTTAAAATTGATACCTTTGTGGGAAATTTTCTCAAAAATTCAAACTGGAGGGATAAATATGGATGTTTTCTCTATCCATCATGAAATTTTATACAAAATAAATATGAAAAATTATGAATATGTGGAAAAAATTTTTTTTTCAAAAATTGACAGTACCGTCCCTTACAGGTATGAAAATTTAAAATCCATACTTTTGTGGGAAATTTTCTTAAGATTCAAACTGGAGGGATAAATATGGAAATGTTTTCTCTATCCGTCTTAAAATTCTATACAAAATAAATATGAAAAATTGCGAATGAGTGGAAAATTTTTTTTTTTAAAAATTGACAGTACCGTCCCTTACAGGTATGAAAATTTAAAATTGATACTTTTATGGGAAATTTTCTTCAGATTCAAACTGGAGGGATAAATATGGATATGTTTTCTCTATCCGTCATGAAATTCTATACAAAATAAATATGAAAAATTATGAATACGTCGAAAAAATTTTTTTATAAAAATTGACAGTACCGTCCCTCATAGATATGAAAATTTAAAATTCATACTTTTGAGGGAAATTTTCTTCAGATTCAAACTGGAGGGATAAATATGGATATGTTTTCTCTATCCGTCATGAAATTCTATACAATAAAAATATGAAAAATTATAAACACATGGAAAAAAATTTTTTTGAAAAAATTGACAGTACCGTCCCTTTAAGGTATGAAAATTTAAAATTGATACTTTTGTGGGAAATTTTCTTCAGATTCAAACTGGAGGGATAAATATGGAAATGTTTTCTCTATCCGTCTTAAAATTCTATACAAAATAAATATGAAAAATTGCGAATGAGTGGAAAATTTTTTTTTTCCAAATATTGACAGTACCCTTACAGGTATGAAAATTTAAAATTGATACTTTTATGGGAAATTTTCTTCAGATTCAAACTGGAGGGATAAATATGGAAATGTTTTCTCTATCCGTCATAAAATTCTATACAAAATAAATATGCAAAATTATGAATACGTGAAAAAATGTTTTTTTTTAAAAATTGACAGTACCGTCCCTTACAGGTGTGAAAATTTACAATTGATACTTTTGTGGGAAATTTTCTTAAAAATTCAAACTGGAGGGATAAATATGGATGTTTTCTCTATCCGTCATGAAATTCTATACAAAATAAATATGAAAAATTATGAATACATGGAAAATTTTTTTTTTTCCAAAAATTGACAGTACCGTCCCTTATAATTATGAAAATTTAAAATTCATACTCTTGTGGGAAATTTTCTTCAGATTCAAACTGGAGGGATAAATATGGATATGTTTTCTCTATCCGTCATCAAATTCTATACAAAATAAATATGCAAAATTATGAATACGTGGAAAATTTTTTATTTTTTTAAATTGACAGTACCGTCCATTACAGGTGTAAAAATTTAAAATTGATACTTTAATGGGAAATTTTCTTAAACTTTCAAACTGGAGGCATAAATATGGATACGTTTTCTCTATCCGTCATGAAATTCTATACAAAATAAATATTAAAAATTATAAATATGTGGAAAAATTTTTTTTTCTAAAAATTGACTGTACCGTCCCTTATAGGTATGAAAATTTAAAATCCATACATTTGTGGGAAATTTTCTTCAGATTCAAACTGGAGGGATAAATATGGATATGTTTTCTCTATCCATCATGAAATTCTATACAAAATAAATATGGAAAATTATGAATACGTGGAAAATTTTTTATTTTTTTAAATTGACAGTACCGTCCATTACAGGTGTAAAAATTTAAAACTGATACTTTAATGGGAAATTTTCTTAAACTTCCAAACTGGAGGGATAAATATGGGTATGTTTTCTCTATCCGTCATGAAATTCTATACAAAATAAATATTAAAAATTATAAATACGTGGAAAAATTTTTTTTTCTAAAAATTGACAGTACCGTTTCTTATAGGTATGAAAATTTAAAATTCATACATTTGTGGGAAATTTTCTTCAGATTCAAACTGGAGGGATAAATATGGATATGTTTTCTCTATCCGTCATGAAATTCTATACAAAATAAATATGAAAAATTATAAATACGTGGAAAAAATTTTTTTGAAAAAATTGACAGTACCGTCCCTTACAGGTATGAAAATTTAAAATTGATACTTTTGTGGGAAATTTTCTTCAGATTCAAACTGGAGGGATAAATATGGATATGTTTTCTCTATCCGTCATGAAATTCTATACAAAATAAATATGGAAAATTATGAATACGTGGAAAAATTTTTTTTATAATAATTGACAGTACCGTCCTTTATAGGTATGAAAATTTAAAATTCATACTTTTGTGGGAAATTTTCTTCAGATTCAAACTAGAGGGATAAATATGGATATGATTTCTCTATCCGTCATGAAATTCTATACAAAATAAATATGCAAAATTATGAATACGTGGAAAATTTTTTTTTTTTTAAATTGACAGTACCGTCCTTTACAGGTGTAAAAATTTAAAATTGATACTTTAATGGGAAATTTTCTTAAACTTTCAAACTGGAGGCATAAATATGGATACGTTTTCTCTATCCGTCATGAAATTCTATACAAAATAAATATTAAAAATTATAAATATGTGGAAAAATTTTTTTTTCTAAAAATTGACTGTACCGTCCCTTATAGGTATGAAAATTTAAAATCCATACTTTTGTGGGAAATTTTCTTCAGATTCAAACTGGAGGGATAAATATGGATATGTTTTCTCTATCCATCATGAAATTCTATACAAAATAAATATGAAAAATTATAAATACGTGGAAAAAAATTTTTTTCTAAAAATTGACAGTACCGTCCCTTATAGGTATGAAAATTTAAAATTCATACTTTTGTGGGAAATTTTCTTCAGATTCAAACTAGAGGGATAAATATGGATATGTTTTCTCTATCCATCATGAAATTCTATACAAAATAAATATGAAAAATTATAAATACGTGGAAAAAATTTTTTTTCTAAAAATTGACAGTACCGTTTCTTATAGGTATGAAAATTTAAAATTCATACATTTGTGGGAAATTTTCTTCAGATTCAAACTGGAGGGATAAATATGGATATGTTTTCTCTATCCGTCATGAAATTCTATACAAAATAAATATGAAAAATTATAAATACGTGGAAAAAAATTTTTTTGAAAAAATTGACAGTACCGTCCCTTACAGGTATGAAAATTCAAAATTGACACTTTTGTGGGAAATTTTCTTCAAATTCAAACTGGAGGGATAAATATGAATATGTTTTCTCTATCCGTCATGAAATTCTATACAATAAAAATATGAAAAATTATAAACACATGGAAAAAAATTTTTTTGAAAAAATTGACAGTACCGTCCCTTTAAGGTATGAAAATTTAAAATTGATACTTTTGTGGGAAATTTTCTTCAGATTCAAACTGGAGGGATAAATATGGAAATGTTTTCTCTATCCGTCTTAAAATTCTATACAAAATAAATATGAAAAATTGCGAATGAGTGGAAAATTTTTTTTTTCCAAATATTGACAGTACCCTTACAGGTATGAAAATTTAAAATTGATACTTTTATGGGAAATTTTCTTCAGATTCAAACTGGAGGGATAAATATGGAAATGTTTTCTCTATCCGTCATAAAATTCTATACAAAATAAATATGCAAAATTATGAATACGTGAAAAAATGTTTTTTTTTAAAAATTGACAGTACCGTCCCTTATAATTATGAAAATTTAAAATTCATACTCTTGTGGGAAATTTTCTTCAGATTCAAACTGGAGGGATAAATCTGGATATGTTTTCCCTATCCGTCATGAAATTCTGTACAAAATGAATATGAAAAATTATAAATACGTGGAAAAAAAATTTTTTCGAAAAATTGACAGTACCGTCCCTTACAGGTATGAAAATTTAAAATTGATACTTTTATGCGAAATTTTCTTCAGATTCAAACTGGAGGGATAAATATGGATATGTTTTCTCTATCCATCATGAAATTCTATACAAAATAAATATGAAAAATTATGAATACGTCGAAAATTTTTTTTTATAAAAATTGACAGTACCGTCCCTTTAAGGTATGAAAATTTAAAATTGATAATTTTGTGGGAAATTTTCTTCAGATTCAAACTGGAGGGATAAATATGGATATGGTTTCTCTATCCGTCATGAAATTCTATACAAAATAAATATGAAATATTATGAATACGTGGAAAATTTTTTTTTTTTTTTAAATTGACAGTACCGTCCTTTACAGGTGTAAAAATTTAAAATTCATACTTTAATGGGAAATTTTCTTAAAAATTCAAACTGGAGGGATAAATATGGATATGTTTTCTCTATCCGTCATGAAATTCTATACAAAATAAATATGCAAAATTATGAATACGTGGAAAATTTTTTATTTTTTTAAATTGACAGTACCGTCCATTACAGGTGTAAAAATTTAAAACTGATACTTTAATGGGAAATTTTCTTAAACTTCCAAACTAGAGGGATAAATATGGGTATGTTTTCTCTATCCGTCATGAAATTCTATACAAAATAAATATTAAAAATTATAAATACGTGGAAAAATTTTTTTTTCTAAAAATTGACAGTACCGTTTCTTATAGGTATGAAAATTTAAAATTGATACTTTTGTGGGAAATTTTCTTCAGATTCAAACTGGAGGGATAAATATGGATATGTTTTCTCTATCCGTCATGAAATTCTATACAAAATAAATATGGAAAATTATGAATACGTGGAAAAATTTTTTTTATAAAAATTGACAGTACCGTACTTTATAGGTATGAAAATTTAAAATTCATACTTTTGTGGGAAATTTTCTTCAGATTCAAACTAGAGGGATAAATATGGATATGATTTCTCTATCCGTCATGAAATTCTATACAAAATAAATATGCAAAATTATGAATACGTGGAAAATTTTTTTTTTTTTTTAAATTGACAGTACCGTCCTTTATAGGTATGAAAATTTAAAATTCATACTTTTGTGGGAAATTTTCTTCAGATTCAAACTAGAGGGATAAATATGGATATGTTTTCTCTATCCGTCATGAAATTCTATACAAAATAAATATGCAAAATTATGAATACGTGAAAAATTTTTTTTTTTTTTAAATTGACAGTACCGTCCTTTACAGGTGTAAAAATTTAAAATTGATACTTTAATGGGAAATTTTCTTAAACTTTCAAACTGGAGGAATAAATATGGATACGTTTTCTCTATCCGTCATGAAATTCTATACAAAATAAATATTAAAAATTATAAATATGTGGAAAAATTTTTTTTTCTAAAAATTGACTGTACTTCCTTATAGGTATGAAAATTTAAAATTCATACATTTGTGGGAAATTTTCTTCAGATTCAAACTGGAGGGATAAATATGGATATGTTTTCTCTATCCGTCATGAAATTCTATACAAAATAAATATGAAAAATTATAAATACGTGGAAAATTTTTTTTCCAAAAATTGACAGTACCGTCCCTTATAGGTATGAAAATTTAAAATTGATACATTTATGGGAAATTTTCTTCAGATTCAAACTGGAGGGATAAATATGGATATGTTTTCTCTATCCATCATGAAATTCTATACAAAATAAATATGAAAAATTATGAATACGTCGAAAAATTTTTTTTATTAAAATTGACAGTACCCGTCCCTTATAGATATGAAAATTTAAAATTCATACTTTTGAGGGAAATTTTCTTCAGATTCAAACTGGAGGGATAAATATGGATATGTTTTCTCTATCCGTCATGAAATTCTATACAAAATAAATATGAAAAATTATGAATACGTCGAAAAATTTTTTTTATAAAAATTGACAGTACCGTCCCTTTAAGGTATGAAAATTTAAAATTGATAATTTTGTGGGAAATTTTCTTCAGATTCAAACTGGAGGGATAAATATGGATATGGTTTCTCTATCCGTCATGAAATTCTATACAAAATAAATATGAAAAATTATGAATATGTGAAAAAAATATTTTTCTAAAAATTGACAGTACCGTCCCTTACAAGTATGAAAATTTGAAATTTATACTTTTGTGGGAAATTTTCTTCAGATTCAAACTGGAGTGATAAATATGGATATGTTTTCTCTATCTGTCATGAAATTCTATACAAAATAAATATAAAAATTTATGAATAAGTGAAAAAAATTTTTTTCTAAAAATTGACAGTACCGTCCCTTATAGGTATGAAAATTTAAAATTGATACATTTATGGGAAATTTTCTTCAGATTCAAACTGGAGGGATAAATATGGATATGTTTTCTCTATCCATCATGAAATTCTATACAAAATAAATATGAAAAATTATGAATACGTCGAAAAATTTTTTTTATAAAAATTGACAGTACCCGTCCCTTATAGATATGAAAATTTAAAATTCATACTTTTGAGGGAAATTTTCTTCAGATTCAAACTGGAGGGATAAATATGGATATGTTTTCTCTATCCGTCATGAAATTCTATACAAAATAAATATGAAAAATTATAAATACGTGGAAAAAAATTTTTTTGAAAAAATTGACAGTACCGTCCCTTACAGGTATGAAAATTTAAAATTGATAATTTTGTGGGAAATTTTCTTCAGATTCAAACTGGAGGGATAAATATGGATATGGTTTCTCTATCCGTCATGAAATTCTATACAAAATAAATATGAAATATTATGAATACGTGGAAAATTTTTTTTTTTTTTAAATTGACAGTACCGTCCTTTACAGGTGTAAAAATTTAAAATTCATACTTTAATGGGAAATTTTCTTAAAAATTCAAACTGGAGGGATAAATATGGATATGTTTTCTCTATCCGTCATGAAATTCTATACAAAATAAATATGAAAAATTATGAATACGTCGAAAAATTTTTTTTATAAAAATTGACAGTACCGTCCCTTTAAGGTATGAAAATTTAAAATTGATAATTTTGTGGGAAATTTTCTTCAGATTCAAACTGGAGGGATAAATATGGATATGGTTTCTCTATCCGTCATGAAATTCTATACAAAATAAATATGAAAAATTATGAATATGTGAAAAAAATATTTTTCTAAAAATTGACAGTACCGTCCCTTACAAGTATGAAAATTTGAAATTTATACTTTTGTGGGAAATTTTCTTCAGATTCAAACTGGAGTGATAAATATGGATATGTTTTCTCTATCTGTCATGAAATTCTATACAAAATAAATATAAAAATTTATGAATAAGTGAAAAAAATTTTTTTCTAAAAATTGACAGTACCGTCCCTTATAGGTATGAAAATTTAAAATTGATACATTTATGGGAAATTTTCTTCAGATTCAAACTGGAGGGATAAATATGGATATGTTTTCTCTATCCATCATGAAATTCTATACAAAATAAATATGAAAAATTATGAATACATCGAAAAATTTTTTTTATAAAAATTGACAGTACCCGTCCCTTATAGATATGAAAATTTAAAATTCATACTTTTGAGGGAAATTTTCTTCAGATTCAAACTGGAGGGATAAATATGGATATGTTTTCTCTATCCGTCATGAAATTCTATACAAAATAAATATGAAAAATTATAAATACGTGGAAAAAAATTTTTTTGAAAAAATTGACAGTACCGTCCCTTACAGGTATGAAAATTTAAAATTGATAATTTTGTGGGAAATTTTCTTCAGATTCAAACTGGAGGGATAAATATGGATATGGTTTCTCTATCCGTCATGAAATTCTATACAAAATAAATATGAAATATTATGAATACGTGGAAAATTTTTTTTTTTTTTAAATTGACAGTACCGTCCTTTACAGGTGTAAAAATTTAAAATTCATACTTTAATGGGAAATTTTCTTAAAAATTCAAACTGGAGGGATAAATATGGATATGTTTTCTCTATCCGTCATGAAATTCTATACAAAATAAATATGCAAAATTATGAATACGTGGAAAAATTTTTTTTTTTAAAAATTGACATTACCGTCCCTTACAGGTATGAAAATTTACAATTGATACTTTTGTGGGAAATTTTCTTAAAAATTCAAACTGGAGGGATAAATATGGATGTTTTCTCTATCCGTCATGAAATTCTATACAAAATAAATATGAAAAATTATGAATACGTGGAAAATTTTTTTTTTTCCAAAAATTGACAGTACCGTCCCTTATAATTATGAAAATTTAAAATTCATAATTTTGTGGGAAATTTTCTTCAGATTCAAACTGGAGGGATAAATATGGATATGTTTTCTCTATCCGTCATGAAATTCTATACAAAATAAATATGAAAAATTATGAATATGTGAAAAAAAAAATTTTCTAAAAATTGACAGTACCGTCCCTTACAAGTATGAAAATTTGAAATTTATACTTTTGTGGGAAATTTTCTTCAGATTCAAACTGGAGTGATAAATATGGATATGTTTTCTCTATCCGTCATGAAATTCTATACAAAATAAATATAAAAATTTATGAATAAGTGAAAAAAAATTTTTTCTAAAAATTGACAGTACCGTCCCTTATAGGTATGAAAATTTAAAATTGATACATTTATGGGAAATTTTCTTCAGATTCAAACTGGAGGGATAAATATGGATATGTTTTCTCTATCCATCATGAAATTCTATACAAAATAAATATGAAAAATTATGAATACGTCGAAAAATTTTTTTTATTAAAATTGACAGTACCCGTCCCTTATAGATATGAAAATTTAAAATTCATACTTTTGAGGGAAATTTTCTTCAGATTCAAACTGGAGGGATAAATATGGATATGTTTTCTCTATCCGTCATGAAATTCTATACAAAATAAATATGAAAAATTATGAATACGTCGAAAAAATTTTTTTATAAAAATTGACAGTACCGTCCCTTATAGATATGAAAATTTAAAATTCATACTTTTGAGGGAAATTTTCTTCAGATTCAAACTGGAGGGATAAATATGGATATGTTTTCTCTATCCGTCATGAAATTCTATACAATAAAAATATGAAAAATTATAAATACATGGAAAAAAATTTTTTTGAAAAAATTGACAGTACCGTCCCTTTAAGGTATGAAAATTTAAAATTGATAATTTTGTGGGAAATTTTCTTCAGATTCAAACTGGAGGGATAAATATGGATATGGTTTCTCTATCCGTCATGAAATTCTATACAAAATAAATATGAAATATTATGAATACGTGGAAAATTTTTTTTTTTTTTAAATTGACAGTACCGTCCTTTACAGGTGTAAAAATTTAAAATTCATACTTTAATGGGAAATTTTCTTAAAAATTCAAACTGGAGGGATAAATATGGATATGTTTTCTCTATCCGTCATGAAATTCTATACAAAATAAATATGCAAAATTATGAATACGTGGAAAAATTTTTTTTTTTAAAAATTGACATTACCGTCCCTTACAGGTATGAAAATTTACAATTGATACTTTTGTGGGAAATTTTCTTAAAAATTCAAACTGGAGGGATAAATATGGATGTTTTCTCTATCCGTCATGAAATTCTATACAAAATAAATATGAAAAATTATGAATACGTGGAAAATTTTTTTTTTTCCAAAAATTGACAGTACCGTCCCTTATAATTATGAAAATTTAAAATTCATAATTTTGTGGGAAATTTTCTTCAGATTCAAACTGGAGGGATAAATATGGATATGTTTTCTCTATCCGTCATGAAATTCTATACAAAATAAATATGAAAAATTATGAATATGTGAAAAAAATATTTTTCTAAAAATTGACAGTACCGTCCCTTACAAGTATGAAAATTTGAAATTTATACTTTTGTGGGAAATTTTCTTCAGATTCAAACTGGAGTGATAAATATGGATATGTTTTCTCTATCTGTCATGAAATTCTATACAAAATAAATATAAAAATTTATGAATAAGTGAAAAAAATTTTTTTCTAAAAATTGACAGTACCGTCCCTTATAGGTATGAAAATTTAAAATTGATACATTTATGGGAAATTTTCTTCAGATTCAAACTGGAGGGATAAATGTGGATATGTTTTCTCTATCCATCATGAAATTCTATACAAATACAAATACAAATACAAATACAACGCCACAACAGGTAAATTGCCCAACGAGGTGGCTGACTTAAGAACATCATGGATCCCCGAGCCCTACCTACTACTGCTACACCCCCCCCGCGGAACCCCCCCAACGAATCGGTACATGCGGGAATGTGCGTGTACGTGTAGTGCAACCTGACGTAAAGTTTGTTTCTGTGTAATGCTTGTTATGTGTAGTGCTGTCATCTGCCCCCAGTTTTACTAACTATGAGTGAAGTGTTATGGTTGAATGATTTACCGTTGTAGGACTGTTGCTCTCTGTGGCGAGACTTTTTAACGAGGAGATCGGCTCGCATTTGCGCCTTGAAGTTGGGAACCACAGAAAACCAACTTCAGCCGAACACCACTGTGGGGTTCGAACCCGGATCCTCGCATCACGAGTCCGGCACTATAACCACTCGACCACCACAGCGGCAAAATAAATATGAAAAATTATGAATACGTCGAAAAATTTTTTTTATAAAAATTGACAGTACCCGTCCCTTATAGATATGAAAATTTAAAATTCATACTTTTGAGGGAAATTTTCTTCAGATTCAAACTGGAGGGATTAATATGGATATGTTTTCTCTATCCGTCATGAAATTCTATACAAAATAAATATGAAAAATTATAAATACGTGGAAAAAAATTTTTTTGAAAAAATTGACAGTACCGTCCCTTACAGGTATGAAAATTTAAAATTGATAATTTTGTGGGAAATTTTCTTCAGATTCAAACTGGAGGGATAAATATGGATATGGTTTCTCTATCCGTCATGAAATTCTATACAAAATAAATATGAAATATTATGAATACGTGGAAAATTTTTTTTTTTTTAAATTGACAGTACCGTCCTTTACAGGTGTAAAAATTTAAAATTCATACTTTAATGGGAAATTTTCTTAAAAATTCAAACTGGAGGGATAAATATGGATATGTTTTCTCTATCCGTCATGAAATTCTATACAAAATAAATATGCAAAATTATGAATACGTGGAAAAATTTTTTTTTTTAAAAATTGACATTACCGTCCCTTACAGGTATGAAAATTTACAATTGATACTTTTGTGGGAAATTTTCTTAAAAATTCAAACTGGAGGGATAAATATGGATGTTTTCTCTATCCGTCATGAAATTCTATACAAAATAAATATGAAAAATTATGAATACGTGGAAAATTTTTTTTTTTCCAAAAATTGACAGTACCGTCCCTTATAATTATGAAAATTTAAAATTCATAATTTTGTGGGAAATTTTCTTCAGATTCAAACTGGAGGGATAAATATGGATATGTTTTCTCTATCCGTCATGAAATTCTATACAAAATAAATATGAAAAATTATGAATATGTGAAAAAAAAAATTTTCTAAAAATTGACAGTACCGTCCCTTACAAGTATGAAAATTTGAAATTTATACTTTTGTGGGAAATTTTCTTCAGATTCAAACTGGAGTGATAAATATGGATATGTTTTCTCTATCCGTCATGAAATTCTATACAAAATAAATATAAAAATTTATGAATAAGTGAAAAAAAATTTTTTCTAAAAATTGACAGTACCGTCCCTTATAGGTATGAAAATTTAAAATTGATACATTTATGGGAAATTTTCTTCAGATTCAAACTGGAGGGATAAATATGGATATGTTTTCTCTATCCATCATGAAATTCTATACAAAATAAATATGAAAAATTATGAATACGTCGAAAAATTTTTTTTATTAAAATTGACAGTACCCGTCCCTTATAGATATGAAAATTTAAAATTCATACTTTTGAGGGAAATTTTCTTCAGATTCAAACTGGAGGGATAAATATGGATATGTTTTCTCTATCCGTCATGAAATTCTATACAAAATAAATATGAAAAATTATAAATACGTGGAAAAAAATTTTTTTGAAAAAATTGACAGTACCGTCCCTTACAGGTATGAAAATTTAAAACTGATACTTTTGTGGAAAATTTTCTTAAAAGTTCAAACTGGAGGGATAAATATGGAAATGTTTTCTCTATCCGTCATAAAATTCTATACAAAATAAATATGAAAAATTATGAATACGTAGAAAAAATTTATTTTCCAAAAATTGACAGTACCGTCCCTTATAGGGATGAAAATTTGAAATTCATACTTTTGTGGGAAATTTTCTTCAGATTCAAACTGGAGGGATAAATATGGATATGTTTTCTCTATCCGTCATGAAATTCTATACAAAATAAATATGGAAAATTATGAATACGTGGAAAAATTTTTTTTATAAAAATTGACAGTACCGTCCTTTATAGGTATGAAAATTTAAAATTCATACTTTTGTGGGAAATTTTCCTCAGATTCAAACTAGAGGGATAAATATGGATATGTTTTCTCTATCCGTCATGAAATTCTATACAAAATAAATATGCAAAATTATGAATACGTGGAAAAATTTTTTTTTTTAAAAATTGACAGTACCGTCCCTTACAGGTATGAAAATTTACAATTGATATCTTTGTGGGAAATTTTCTTAAAAATTCAAACTGGAGGGATAAATATGGATGTTTTCTCTATCCGTCATGAAATACTATACAAAATAAATATGGAAAATTATGAATACGTGGAAAATTTTTTTTTTTCCAAAAATTGACAGTACCATCCCTTACAGGTATGAAAATTTAAAACTGATACTTTTGTGGAAAATTTTCTTCAGATTCAAACTGGAGGGATAAATATGGATATGTTTTCTCTATCCGTCATGAAATTCTATACAAAATAAATATGAAAAATTATGAATACGTGAAAAAAAATTTTTTCTCAAAATTGACAGTACCGTCCCTTACAGGTATGAAAATTTAAAATCCATACTTTTGTGGGAAATTTTCTTCAGATTCAAACTGGAGGGATAAATATGGAAATGTTTTCTCTATCCGTCTTAAAATTCTATACAAAATAAATATGAAAAATTGCGAATGAGTGGAAATTTTTTTTTTTAAAAATTGACAGTACCGTCCCTTACAGGTATGAAAATTTAAAATTGATACTTTTATGGGAAATTTTCTTCAGATTCAAACTGGAGGGATAAATATGGATATGTTTTCTCTATCCATCATAAAATTCTATACAATAAAAATATGAAAAATTATAAATACATGGAAAAAAATTTTTTTGAAAAAATTGACAGTACCGTCCCTTTAAGGTATGAAAATTTAAAATTGATAATTTTGTGGGAAATTTTCTTCAGATTCAAACTGGAGGGATAAATATGGATATGTTTTCTCTATCCGTCATGAAATTCTATACAAAATAAATATGAAATATTATGAATACGTGGAAATTTTTTTTTTTTTTTTAATTGACAGTACCGTCCTTTACAGGTGTAAAAATTTAAAATTGATACTTTAATGGGATATTTTCTTAAACATTCAAACTGGAGGGATAAATATGGATATGTTTTCTCTATCCGTCATGAAATTCTATACAAAATAAATATTAAAAATTATAAATACGTGGAAAAATTTTTTTTTCTAAAAATTGACAGTACCGTCTCTTACAGGTATGAAAATTCAAAATTCACACTTTTGTGGGAAATTTTCTAAAAAATTCAAACTGGAGGGATAAATATGGATATGTTTTCTCTATCCGTCATGAAATTCTATACAAAATAAATATGCAAAATTATGAATACGTGGAAAAATGTTTTTGTCTAAAAATTGACAGTACCGTGTCCCTTATAGGTATGAAAATTTAAAATTCATACTTTAATGGGAAATTTTCTTAAAAATTCAAACTGGAGGGATAAATATGGATATGTTTTCTCTATCCGTCATGAAATTCTATACAAAATAAATATGCAAAATTATGAATACGTGGAAAAATTTTTTTTTTTAAAAATTGACAGTACCGTCCCTTACAGGTATGAAAATTTAAAACTGATACTTTTGTGGAAAATCTTCTTACAAGTTCAAACTGGAGGGATAAATATGGAAATCTTTTCTCTATCCGTCATGAAATTCTATACAAAATAAATATGAAAAATTATGAATACGTGGAAAAAATTTTTTTTCCAAAAATTGACAGTACCGTCCCTTATAGGTATGAAAATTTAAAATTCATACTTTTGTGGGAAATTTTCTTCAGATTCAAACTGGAGGGATAAATATGGATATGTTTTCTCTATCCGTCATGAAATTCTATATAAAATAAATATGAAAAATTATGAATACGTGAAAAAAAAAATTTTCTAAAAATTGACAGTACCGTCCCTTACAGGTATGAAAATTCAAAATTGACACTTTTGTGGGAAATTTTCTTCAGATTCAAACTGGAGGGATAAATATGGATATGTTTTCTATATCCGTCATGAAATTCTATACAAAATAAATATGAAAAATTATGAATACGTGGAAAATTTTTTTTTCCAAAAATTGACAGTACCATCCCTTACAGGTATGAAAATTTAAAACTGATACTTTTGTGGAAAATTTTCTTACAAGTTCAAACTGGAGGGATAAATATGGAAATGTTTTCTCTATCCGTCATAAAATTCTATACAAAATAAATATGAAAAATTATGAATACGTGGAAAAAATTTTTTTTCCAAAAATTGACAGTACCGTCCCTTATAGGTATGAAAATTTAAAATTCATACTTTTGTGGGAAATTTACTTCAGATTCAAACTGGAGGGATAAATATGGATATGTTTTCTCTATCCGTCATGAAATTCTATACAAAATAAATATGAAAAATTATGAATACGTGAAAAAAATTTTTTTCTCAAAATTGACAGTACCGTCCCTTATAGGTATGAAAATTTAAAATCCATACTTTTGTGGGAAATTTTCTTCAGATTCAAACTGGAGGGATAAATATGGATATGTTTTCTCTATCCGTCATGAAATTCTATACAAAATAAATATTAAAAATTATAAATACGTGGAAAAATTTTTTTTTTTTAAAAATTGACCGTACCGTCCCTTACAGGTATCAAAATTCAAAATTGACACTTTTGTGGGAAATTTTCTCAAAAATTCAAACTGGAGGGATAAATATGGATATGTTTTCTCTATCCGTCATGAAATTCTATACAAAATAAATATGAAAAATTATGAATACGTGGAAAATTTTTTTTTTCCAAAAATTGACAGTACCATCCCTTACAGGTATGAAAATTTAAAACTGATACTTTTGTGGAAAATTTTCTTACAAGTTCAAACTGGAGGGATAAATATGGAAATGTTTTCTCTATCCGTCATAAAATTCTATACAAAATAAATATGAAAAATTATGAATACGTGGAAAAAATTTTTTTTCCAAAAATTGACAGTACCGTCCCTTATAGGTATGAAAATTTAAAATTCATACTTTTGTGGGAAATTTTCTTCAGATTCAAACTGGAGGGATAAATATGGATATGTTTTCTCTATCCGTCATGAAATTCTATACAAAATAAATATGAAAAATTATGAATACGTGAAAAAAATTTTTTTCTCAAAATTGACAGTACCGTCCCTTATAGGTATGAAAATTTAAAATCCATACTTTTGTGGGAAATTTTCTTCAGATTCAAACTGGAGGGATAAATATGGATATGTTTTCTCTATCCGTCATGAAATTCTATACAAAATAAATATTAAAAATTATAAATACGTGGAAAAATTTTTTTTTTCTAAAAATTGACCGTACCGTCCCTTACAGGTATCAAAATTCAAAATTGACACTTTTGTGGGAAATTTTCTCAAAAATTCAAACTGGAGGGATAAATATGGATATGTTTTCTCTATCCGTCATGAAATTCTATACAAAATAAATATGCAAAATTATGAATACGTGGAAAAATGTTTTTTTCTAAAAATTGACAGTACCGTCCCTTATAGGTATGAAAATTTAAAATTCATACTTTAATAGGAAATTTTCTTAAAAATTCAAACTGGAGGGATAAATATGGATATGTTTTCTCTATCCGTCATGAAATTCTATACAAAATAAATATGCAAAATTATGAATACGTGGAAAAATTTTTTTTTTTAAAAATTGGCATTACCGTCCCTTACAGGTATGAAAATTTACAATTGATACTTTTGTGGGAAATTTTCTTAAAAATTCAAACTGGAGGGATAAATATGAATGTTTTCTCTATCCGTCATGAAATTCTATACAAAATAGATATGAAAAATCATGAATACGTGGAAAAAAATTTTTTGAAAAAATTGACATTACCGTTTTTTTATAGGTGTAAAAATTTAACATTGATACTTTAATGGGAAATTTTCTTAAACTTTCAAACTGGAGGGATAAATATGGATATGTTTTCTCTATCCGTCATGAAATTCTATACAAAATAAATATGAAAAATTATGAATACGTGGAAATTTTTTTTTTTTCCAAAAATTGACAGTACCGTCCCTTACAGGTATGAAAATTTAAAACTGATACTTTTGTGGAAAATTTTCTTACAAGTTCAAACTGGAGGGATAAATATGGAAATGTTTTCTCTATCCGTCATAAAATTCTATACAAAATAAATATGAAAAATTATGAATACGTGGAAAAAAAATTTTTTCCAAAAATTGACAGTACCGTCCCTAATAGGTATGAAAATTTAAAATTCATACTTTTGTGGGAAATTTTCTTCAGATTCAAACTGGAGGGATAAATATGGATATGTTTTCTCTATCCGTCATGAAATTCTATACAAAATAAATATTAAAAATTATAAATACGTGAAAAATTTTTTTTTTTCTAAAAATTGACCGTACCGTCCCTTACAGGTATGAAAATTCAAAATTGACACTTTTGTGGGAAATTTTCTCAAAAATTCAAACTGGAGGGATAAATATGTAAATGTTTTCTCTATCCATCATAAAATTCTATACAAAATAAATATGAAAAATTATGAATACGTGGAAAAATTTTTTTTTTCCAAAAATTGACAGTACCATCCCTTACAGGTATGAAAATTTAAAATTGATACTTTTATGGGTAATTTTCTTCAGATTCAAACTGGAGGGATAAATATGGATATGTTTTCTCTATCCGTGATGAAATTCTATACAAAATAAATATTAAAAATTATAAATACGTGGAAAAATTTTTTTTTCTAAAAATTGACAGTACCGTCCCTTATAGGTATGAAAATTTAAAATTCACACTTTTGTGGGAAATTTTCTTCAGATTCAAACTGGAGGGATAAATATGGATATGTTTTCTCTATCCGTCATGAAATTCTATACAAAATAAATATGAAAAATTATAAATACGTGGAAAAAAATTTTTTTGAAAAAATTGACAGTACCGTCCCTTACAGGTATGAAAATTTAAAACTGATACTTTTGTGGAAAATTTTCTTAAAAGTTCAAACTGGAGGGATAAATATGGAAATGTTTTCTCTATCCGTCATAAAATTCTATACAAAATAAATATGAAAAATTATGAATACGTAGAAAAAATTTATTTTCCAAAAATTGACAGTACCGTCCCTTATAGGGATGAAAATTTGAAATTCATACTTTTGTGGGAAATTTTCTTCAGATTCAAACTGGAGTGATAAATATGGATATGTTTTCTCTATCCGTCACGAAATTCTATACAAAATAAATATAAAAAATTATGAATAAGTGAAAAAAAAATTTTTCTAAAAATTGACAGTACCATCCCTTACAGGTATGAAAATTTGAAATTGATACATTTATGGGAAATTTTCTTCAGATTCAAAGAGGAGGGATAAATATGGATATGTTTTCTCTATCCGTCATGAAATTCTATACAAAATAAATATGGAAAATTATGAATACGTGGAAAAATTTTTTTATAAAAATTGACAGTACCGTCCTTTATAGGTATGAAAATTTAAAATACATACTTTTGTGGGAAATTTTCCTCAGATTCAAACTAGAGGGATAAAAATGGATATGTTTTCTCTATCCGTCATGAAATTCTATACAAAATAAATATGCAAAATTATGAATACGTGGAAAAATTTTTTTTTTAAAAATTGACAGTACCGTCCCTTACAGGTATGAAAATTTACAATTGATACCTTTGTGGGAAATTTTCTTAAAAATTCAAACTGGAGGGATAAATATGGATGTTTTCTCTATCCGTCATGAAATTCTATACAAAATAAATATGGAAAATTATGAATACGTGGAAAAATTTTTTTTATAAAAATTGACAGTACCGTCCCTTACAGGTATGAAAATTTAAAATCCATACTTTGTGGGAAATTTTCTTCAGATTCAAACTGGAGGGATAAATATGGAAATGTTTTCTCTATCCGTCATGAAATTCTATACAAAATAAATATGAAAAATTATGAATACGTGGAAAATTTTTTTTTTTGAAAAAATTGACAGTACCGTCCCTTTAAGGTATGAAAATTTAAAACTGATACTTTTGTGGAAAATTTTCTTACAAGTTCAAACTGGAGGGATAAATATGGAAATCTTTTCTCTATCCGTCATAAAATTCTATACAAAATAAATATGAAAAATTATGAATACGTGAAAAAAATTTTTTTCTAAAAATTGACAGTACCGTCCCTTACAGGTATGAAAATTCAAAATTGACACTTTTGTGGGAAATTTTCTTCAGATTCAAACTGGAGGGATAAATATGGATATGTTTTCTCTATCCGTCATGAAATTCTATACAAAATAAATATGCAAAATTATGAATACGTGGAAAAATGTTTTTTTCTAAAAATTGACAGTACCGTCCCTTATAGGTATGAAAATTTAAAACTGATACTTTTGTGGAAAATTTTCTTACAAGTTCAAACTGGAGGGATAAATATGGAAATCTTTTCTCTATCCGTCATAAAATTCTATACAAAATAAATATGAAAAATTATGAATACGTGAAAAAATTTTTTTTCTAAAAATTGACAGTACCGTCCCTTACAGGTATGAAAATTCAAAATTGACACTTTTGTGGGAAATTTTCTTCAGATTCAAACTGGAGGGATAAATATGGATATGTTTTCTCTATCCGTCATGAAATTCTATACAAAATAAATATGCAAAATTATGAATACGTGGAAAAATTTTTTTTTTTAAAAATTGACAGTACCGTCCTTTACAGGTGTAAAAATTTAAAATTGATACTTTAATGGGAAATTTTCTTAAACTTTCAAACTGGAGTGATAAATATGGATATGTTTTCTCTATCCGTCATGAAATTCTATACAAAATAAATATGAAAAATTATGAATACGTGGAAAATTTTTTTTTTCCAAAAATTGACAGTACCGTCCCTTATAGGTATGAAAATTTAAAATCCATACTTTTGTGGGAAATTTTCTTCAGATTCAAACTGGAGGGATAAATATGGATATGTTTTCTCTATCCGTCATGAAATTCTATACAAAATAAATATGCAAAATTATGAATACGTGAAAAAAATTTTTTTCTAAAAATTGACAGTACCGTCCCTTACAGGTATGAAAATTCAAAATTGATACTTTTGTGGGAAATTTTCTTCAGATTCTAACTGGAGGGATAAATATGGAAATGTTTTCTCTATCCGTCTTAAAATTCTATACAAAATAAATATGAAAAATAGCGAATGAGTGGAAAAAATTTTTTTTCCAAAAATTGACAGTACCGTCCCTTACAGGTATGAAAATTCAAAATTGATACTTTTGTGGGAAATTTTCTTCAGATTCAAACTGGCGGGATAAATATGGAAATGTTTTCTCTATCCGTCATAAAATTCTATACAAAATAAATATGAAAAATTATGAATACGTGGAAAAAATTTTTTTTCCAAAAATTGACAGTACCGCCCCTTATAGGGATGAAAATTTGAAATTCATACTTTTGTGGGAAATTTTCTTCAGATTCAAACTGGAGGAATTAATATGGATATGTTTTCTCTATCCGTCATGAAATTCTATACAAAATAAATATGCAAAATTATGAATACGTGGAAAAATGTTTTTTTCTAAAAATTGACAGTACCGTCCCTTATAGGTATGAAAATTTAAAATCCATACTTTTTTGGGAAATTTTCTTCAGATTCAAACTGGAGGGATAAATATGGATATGTTTTCTCTATCCGTCATGAAATTCTATACAAAATAAATATGAAAAATTATAAATACGTGCAAAAAAATTTTTTTTTAAAAATTGACAGTACCGTCCCTTACAGGTATGAAAATTCAAAATTGATACTTTTGTGGGAAATTTTCTTCAGATTCAAACTGGAGGGATAAATATGGAAATGTTTTCTCTATCCGTCTTAAAATTCTATACAAAATAAATATGAAAAATAGCGAATGAGTGGAAAATTTTTTTTTTCCAAAAATTGACAGTACTGTCCCTTACAGGTATGAAAATTTAAAATTGATACTTTTATGGGAAATATTATTCAGATTCAAACTGGCGGGATAAATATGGAAATGTTTTCTCTATCCGTCATAAAATTCTATACAAAATAAATATGAAAAATTATGAATACGTGAAAAAAAATTTTTTCTAAAAATTGACAGTATTGACAGTACCCTTATAGGTATGAAAATTTAAAATCCATAGTTTTGTGGGAAATTTTCTTCAGATTCAAACTGGAGGGATAAATATGGATATGTTTTGTCTATCTGTCATGAAATTCTATATAAAATAAATATGAAAAATTATGAATACGTGGAAAATTTTTTTTTTCTAAAATTGACAGTACCGACCCTTATAGGTATGAAAATTTAAAATTCATACTTTTGTGGGAAATTTTCCTCAGATTCAAACTGGAGGGATATGTTTTCTCTATCCGTCATGAAATTCTATACCAAATAGATATGAAAAATTATAAATAGGTGGAAAAAAAAAATTTTGAAAAAATTGACAGTACCGTCCCTTACAGGTGTGAAAATTTACAATTGATACTTTTGTGGGAAATTTTCTTAAAAATTCCAACTGGAGGGATAAATATGGATGTTTTCTCTATCCGTCATGAAATTCTATACAAAATAAATATGAAAAATTATGAATACGTGGAAAATTTTTTTTTTCCAAAAATTGACAGTACCGTCCCTTATAATTATGAAAATTTAAAATTCATACTTTTGTGAGAAATTTTCTTCAGATTCAAACTGGAGGGATAAATATGGAAATGTTTTCTCTATCCGTCATAAAATTCTATACAAAATAAATATGAAAAATTATGAATACGTAGAAAAAATTTATTTTCCAAAAATTGACATTACCGTCCCTTATAGGGATGAAAATTTGAAATTCATACTTTTGTGGGAAATTTTCTTCAGATTCAAACTGGAGTGATAAATATGGATATGTTTTCTCTATCCGTCATGAAATTCTATACAAAATAAATATGAAAAATTATGAATACGTGGAAAATTTTTTTTTTTCCAAAAATTGACAGTACCGTCCCTTATAATTATGAAAATTTAAAATTCATAATTTTGTGGGAAATTTTCTTCAGATTCAAACTAGAGGGATAAATATGGATATGTTTTCTCTATCCGTCATGAAATTCTATACAAAATAAATATGCAAAATTATGAATACGTGGAAAAATTTTTTTTTTTTTAAATTGACAGTACCGTCCTTTACAGGTGTAAAAATTTAAAATTGATACTTTAATGGGAAATTTTCTTAAACTTTCAAACTGGAGGCATAAATATGGATACGTTTTCTCTATCCGTCATGAAATTCTATACAAAATAAATATTAAAAATTATAAATATGTGGAAAAATTTTTTTTTCTAAAAATTGACTGTACCGTCCCTTATAGGTATGAAAATTTAAAATCCATACTTTTGTGGGAAATTTTCTTCAGATTCAAACTGGAGGGATAAATATGGATATGTTTTCTCTATCCATCATGAAATTCTATACAAAATAAATATGAAAAATTATAAATACGTGGAAAAAATTTTTTTTCTAAAAATTGACAGTACCGTCCCTTATAGGTATGAAAATTTAAAATCCATACTTTTGTGGGAAATTTTCTTCAGATTCAAACTGGAGGGATAAATATGGATATGTTTTCTCTATCCGTCATGAAATTCTATACAAAATAAATATGAAAAATTATGAATAAGTGAAAAAAATTTTTTTCTAAAAATTGACAGTACCGTCCCTTACAGGTATGAAAATTTAAAATCCATACTTTTGTGGGAAATTTTCTTCAGATTCAAACTGGAGGGATAAATATGGAAATGTTTTCTCTATCCGTCTTAAAATTCTATACAAAATAAATATGAAAAATTGCGAATGAGTGGAAAATTTTTTTTTTTAAAAATTCACAGTACCGTCCCTTACAGGTATGAAAATTTAAAATTGATACATTTATGGGAAATTTTCTTCAGATTCAAACTGGAGGGATAAATATGGATATGTTTTCTCTATCCGTCATGAAATTCTATACAAAATAAATATAAAAAATTATGAATAAGTGAAAAAAAATTTTTTCTAAAAATTGACAGTACCGTCCCTTACAGGTATGAAAATTTAAAATTGATACATTTATGGGAAATTTTCTTCAGATTCAAACTGGAGGGATAAATATGGATATGTTTTCTCTATCCGTCATGAAATTCTATACAAAATAAATATGGAAAATTATGAATACGTGGAAAAATTTTTTTTATAAAAATTGACAGTACCGTCCTTTTTAGGTATGAAAATTTAAAATTCATACTTTTGTGGAAAATTTTCCTCAGATTCAAACTAGAGGGATAAATATGGATATGTTTTCTCTATACGTCATGAAATTCTATACAAAATAAATATGCAAAATTATGAATACGTGGAAAAATTTTTTTTTTTAAAAATTGACAGTACCGTCCCTTACAGGTATGAAAATTTACAATTGATACCTTTGTGGGAAATTTTCTTAAAAATTCAAACTGGAGGGATAAATATGGATGTTTTCTCTATCCGTCATGAAATTCTATACAAAATAAATATGGAAAATTATGAATACATGGAAAAATTTTTTTTATAAAAATTGACAGTACCGTCCGTCCCTTACAGGTATGAAAATTTAAAATCCATACTTTTGTGGGAAATTTTCTTCAGATTCAAACTGGAGGGATAAATATGGAAATGTTTTCTCTATCCGTCTTAAAATTCTATACAAAACAAATATGAAAAATTGCGAATGAGTGGAAAATTTTTTTTTTTAAAAATTGACAGTACCGTCCCTTACAGGTATGAAAATTTAAAATTGATACTTTAATGGGATATTTTCTTAAACATTCAAACTGGAGGGATAAATATGGATATGTTTTCTCTATCCGTCATGAAATTCTATACAAAATAAATATGAAAAATTATGAATACGTGGAAACATTTTTTTTTTAAAAAATTGACAGTACCGTCCCTTACAGGTATGAAAATTTACAATTGATACCTTTGTGGGAAATTTTCTTAAAAATTTAAACTGGAGGGATAAATATGGATATGTTTTCTCTATCCATCATGAAATTCTATACAAAATAAATAAGAAAAATTATAAATACGTGAAAAAAAATTTTTTCTAAAAATTGACAGTACCGTCCCTTACAGGTATGAAAATTAAAAATTGACACTTTTGTGGGAAATTTTCTTCAGATTCAAACTGGAGGGATAAATATGGATATGTTTTCTCTATCCATCATAAAATTCTATACAAAATAAATATGAAAAATTATGAATACGTGGAAAAAATTTTTTTTCCAAAAATTGACAGTACCGTCCCTTATAGGTATGAAAATTTAAAATTGATACTTTTATGGGAAATTTTCTTCAGATTCAAACTGGCGGGATAAATATGGAAATGTTTTCTCTATCCGTCATAAAATTCTATACAAAATAAATATGAAAAATTATGAATACGTGGAAAAAATTTTTTTTCCAAAAATTGACAGTATCGCCCCTTATAGGGATGAAAATTTGAAATTCATACTTTTGTGGGAAATTTTCTTCAGATTCAAACTGGAGGAATTAATATGGATATGTTTTCTCTATCCGTCATGAAATTCTATACAAAATAAATATGCAAAATTATGAATACGTGGAAAAATGTTTTTTTCTAAAAATTGACAGTACCGTCCCTTATAGGTATGAAAATTTAAAATCCATACTTTTTTGGGAAATTTTCTTCAGATTCAAACTGGAGGGATAAATATGGATATGTTTTCTCTATCCGTCATGAAATTCTATACAAAATAAATATGAAAAATTATAAATACGTGCAAAAAAATTTTTTTTTAAAAATTGACAGTACCGTCCCTTACAGGTATGAAAATTCAAAATTGATACTTTTGTGGGAAATTTTCTTCAGATTCAAACTGGAGGGATAAATATGGAAATGTTTTCTCTATCCGTCTTAAAATTCTATACAAAATAAATATGAAAAATAGCGAATGAGTGGAAAATTTTTTTTTTCCAAAAATTGACAGTACTGTCCCTTACAGGTATGAAAATTTAAAATTGATACTTTTATGGGAAATATTATTCAGATTCAAACTGGCGGGATAAATATGGAAATGTTTTCTCTATCCGTCATAAAATTCTATACAAAATAAATATGAAAAATTATGAATACGTGAAAAAATTTTTTTTCTAAAAATTGACAGTATTGACAGTACCCTTATAGGTATGAAAATTTAAAATCCATACTTTTGTGGGAAATTTTCTTCAGATTCAAACTGGAGGGATAAATATGGATATGTTTTGTCTATCTGTCATGAAATTCTATACAAAATAAATATGGAAAATTATGAATACGTGGAAAAAATTTTTTTTCCAAAAATTGACAGTACCGTCCCTTATAGGTATGAAAATTTAAAATTGATACTTTTATGGGAAATTTTCTTCAGATTCAAACTGGCGGGATAAATATGGAAATGTTTTCTCTATCCGTCATAAAATTCTATACAAAATAAATATGAAAAATTATGAATACGTGGAAAAAATTTTTTTTCCAAAAACTGACAGTACCGGCCCTTATAGGGATGAAAATTTGAAATTCATACTTTTGTGGGAAATTTTCTTCAGATTCAAACTGGAGGAATTAATATGGATATGTTTTCTCTATCCGTCATGAAATTCTATACAAAATAAATATGCAAAATTATGAATACGTGGAAAAATGTTTTTTTCTAAAAATTGACAGTACCGTCCCTTATAGGTATGAAAATTTAAAATCCATACTTTTTTGGGAAATTTTCTTCAGATTCAAACTGGAGGGATAAATATGGATATGTTTTCTCTATCCGTCATGAAATTCTATACAAAATAAATATGAAAAATTATAAATACGTGCAAAAAAATTTTTTTTTAAAAATTGACAGTACCGTCCCTTACAGGTATGAAAATTCAAAATTGATACTTTTGTGGGAAATTTTCTTCAGATTCAAACTGGAGGGATAAATATGGAAATGTTTTCTCTATCCGTCTTAAAATTCTATACAAAATAAATATGAAAAATAGCGAATGAGTGGAAAATTTTTTTTTTCCAAAAATTGACAGTACTGTCCCTTACAGGTATGAAAATTTAAAATTGATACTTTTATGGGAAATGTTATTCAGATTCAAACTGGCGGGATAAATATGGAAATGTTTTCTCTATCCGTCATGAAATTCTATACAAAATAAATATGAAAAATTATGAATACGTGAAAAAAAATTTTTTCTAAAAATTGACAGTACCGTCCCTTATAGGTATGAAAATTTAAAATTCATACTTTTGTGCGAAATTTTCTTCAGATCCAAAGTGGCGGGATAAATATGGATATGTTTTCTCTATCCGTCATGAAATTCTATACAAAATAAATATGAAAAATTATAAATACGTGGAAAAATTTTTTTTTCCAAAAATTGACAGTACCGTCCCTTACAGGTATGAAAATTTAAAATTGATACTTTTATGGGAAATTTTCTTCAGATTCAAACTGGAGGGATAAATATGGATATGTTTTCTCTATCCGTCATGAAATTCTATATAAAATAAATATGAAAAATTATGAATACGTGAAAAAAAAAATTTTCTAAAAATTGACAGTACCGTCCATTACAGGTATGAAAATTCAAAATTGACAATTTTGTGGGAAATTTTCTTCAGATTCAAACTGGAGGGATAAATATGGATATGTTTTCTCTATCCGTCATGAAATTCTATACAAAATAAATATTAAAAATTATAAATACGTGGAAAATTTTTTTTTTTTTAAAATTGACAGTACCGTCGCTTACAGGTATGAAAATTTAAAACTGATACTTTTGTGGAAAATTTTCTTAAAAGTTCAAACTGGAGGGATAAATATGTAAATGTTTTCTCTATCCGTCATAAAATTCTATACAAAATAAATATGAAAAATTATGAATACGTGGAAAAATGTTTTTTTTCTAAAAATTGACAGTACCGTCCCTTATAGGTATGAAAATTTAAAATTCATACTTTAATGGGAAATTTTCTTAAAAATTCAAACTGGAGGGATAAATATGGATATGTTTTCTCTGTCCATCATGAAATTCTATACAAAATAAATATGCAAAATTATGAATACGTGGAAAAATTTTTTTTTTTAAAAATTGACATTACCGTCTCTTACAGGTATGAAAATTTACAATTGATACTTTTGTGGGAAATTTTCTTAAAAATTCAAACTGGAGGGATAAATATGAATGTTTTCTCTATCCGTCATGAAATTCTATACAAAATAGATATGAAAAATCATGAATACGTGGAAAAAAATTTTTTGAAAAAATTGACATTACCGTTTTTTTATAGGTGTAAAAATTTAAAATTCATACTTTTGTGGGAAATTTTCTTCAGATTCAAACTGGAGGGATAAATATGGATATGTTTTCTCTATCCGTCATGAAATTCTATACAAAATAAATATGAAAAATTATGAATACGTGAAAAAAAATTTTTTCTAAAAATTGACAGTACCGTCCCTTACAGGTATGAAAATTTAAAATCCATACTTTTGTGGGAAATTTTCTTCAGATTCAAACTGGAGGGATAAATATGGAAATGTTTTCTCTATCCGTCATAAAATTCTATACAAAATAAATTTGAAAAATTATGAATACGTGGAAAAAATTTTTTTTCCAAAAATTGACAGTACCGCCCCTTATAGGGATGAAAATGTGAAATTCATACTTTTGTGGGAAATTTTCTTCAGATTCAAACTGGAGGAATTAATATGGATATGTTTTCTCTATCCGTCATGAAATTCTATACAAAATAAATATGCAAAATTATGAATACGTGGAAAAATGTTTTTTTCTAAAAATTGACAGTACCGTCCCTTATAGGTATGAAAATTTAAAATTCATACTTTAATGGGAAATTTTCTTAAAAATTCAAACTGGAGGGATAAATATGGATATGTTTTCTCTATCCGTCATGAAATTCTATACAAAATAAATATGCAAAATTATGAATACGTGAAAAAAAAAATTTTCTAAAAATTGACAGTACCGTCCCTTATAGGTATGAAAATTTAAAATCCATACTTTTGTGGGAAATTTTCGTCAGATTCAAACTGGCGGGATAAATATGGATATGTTTTCTCTATCCGTCATGAAATTCTATACAAAATAAATATGAAAAATTATAAATACGTGGAAAATTTTTTTTTTCCAAAAATTGACAGTACCGTCCCTTACAGGTATGAAAATTTAAAATTGATACTTTTATGGGAAATTTTCTTCAGATTCAAACTGGAGGGATAAATATGGATATGTTTTCTCTATCCGTCATGAAATTCTATACAAAATAAATATGCAAAATTATGAATACGTGGAAAAATTTTTTTTTTAAAAAATTGACAGTACCGTCCTTTACAGGTGTAAAAATTTAAAATTGATACTTTAATGGGAAATTTTCTTAAACTTTCACACTGGAGTGATAAATATGGATATGTTTTCTCTATCCGTCATGAAATTCTATACAAAATAAATATGAAAAATTATGAATACGTGGAAAATTTTTTTTTTCCAAAAATTGACAGTACCATCCCTTACAGGTATGAAAATTTAAAACTGATACTTTTGTGGAAAATTTTCTTACAAGTTCAAACTGGAGGGATAAATATGGAAATGTTTTCTCTATCCGTCATAAAATTCTATACAAAATAAATATGAAAAATTATGAATACGTGGAAAAAATTTTTTTTCCAAAAATTGACAGTACCGTCCCTTACAGGTATGAAAATTCAAAATTGACACTTTTGTGGGAAATTTTCTTCAGATTCAAACTGGAGGGATAAATATGGATATGTTTTCTCTATCCGTCATGAAATTCTATACAAAATAAATATGCAAAATTATGAATACGTGGAAAAATTTTTTTTTTAAAAAATTGACAGTACCGTCCTTTACAGGTGTAAAAATTTAAAATTGATACTTTAATGGGAAATTTTCTTACAAGTTCAAACTGGAGGGATAAATATGGAAATCTTTTCTCTATCAGTCATAAAATTCTATACAAAATAAATATGAAAAATTATGAATACGTGGAAAAAAATTTTTTTCCAAAAATTGACAGTACCGTCCCTTATAGGTATGAAAATTTAAAATTCATACTTTTGTGGGAAATTTACTTCAGATTCAAACTGGAGGGATAAATATGGATATGTTTTCTCTATCCGTCATGAAATTCTATATAAAATAAATATGAAAAATTATGAATACGTGAAAAAAAATTTTTTCCCAAAATTGACAGTACCGCCCCTTATAGGGATGAAAATTTGAAATTCATACATTTGTGGGAAATTTT
The DNA here is from genome assembly GCF_987345545.1 of Pholcus phalangioides. Classification (NCBI taxonomy): domain Eukaryota; kingdom Metazoa; phylum Arthropoda; class Arachnida; order Araneae; family Pholcidae; genus Pholcus; species Pholcus phalangioides. The sequence continues at coordinate 51,752,350 of NW_028301602.1, read as the reverse complement.
CTTCAGATTCAAACTGGAGGAATTAATATGGATATGTTTTCTCTATTCGTCATGAAATTCTATACAAAATAAATATGCAAAATTATGAATACGTGGAAAAATGTTTTTTTCTAAAAATTGACAGTACCGTCCCTTATAGGTATGAAAATTTAAAATTCATACTTTAATGGGAAATTTTCTTAAAAATTCAAACTGGAGGGATAAATATGGATATGTTTTCTCTATCCGTCATGAAATTCTATACAAAATAAATATGCAAAATTATGAATACGTGAAAAAAAAATTTTTCTAAAAATTGACAGTACCGTCTCTTATAGGTATGAAAATTTAAAATCCATACTTTTGTGGGAAATTTTCTTCAGATTCAAACTGGCGGGATAAATATGGATATGTTTTCTCTATCCGTCATGAAATTCTATACAAAATAAATATGCAAAATTATGAATACGTGGAAAAATTTTTTTTTTTAAAAATTGACATTACCGTCCCTTACAGGTATGAAAATTTACAATTGATACTTTTGTGGGAAATTTTCTTAAAAATTCAAACTGGAGGGATAAATATGAATGTTTTCTCTATCCGTCATGAAATTCTATACAAAATAGATATGAAAAATCATGAATACGTGGAAAAAAATTTTTTGAAAAAATTGACATTACCGTTTTTTTATAGGTGTAAAAATTTAAAATTCATACTTTTGTGGGAAATTTTCTTCAGATTCAAACTGGAGGGATAAATATGGATATGTTTTCTCTATCCGTCATGAAATTCTATATAAAATAAATATGAAAAATTATGAATACGTGAAAAAAATTTTTTTCCCAAAATTGACAGTACCGCCCCTTATAGGGATGAAAATTTGAAATTCATACATTTGTGGGAAATTTTCTTCAGATTCAAACTGGAGGAATTAATATGGATATGTTTTCTCTATTCGTCATGAAATTCTATACAAAATAAATATGCAAAATTATGAATACGTGGAAAAATGTTTTTTTCTAAAAATTGACAGTACCGTCCCTTATAGGTATGAAAATTTAAAATTCATACTTTAATGGGAAATTTTCTTAAAAATTCAAACTGGAGGGATAAATATGGATATGTTTTCTCTATCCGTCATGAAATTCTATACAAAATAAATATGCAAAATTATGAATACGTGAAAAAAAAATTTTTCTAAAAATTGACAGTACCGTCCCTTATAGGTATGAAAATTTAAAATCCATACTTTTGTGGGAAATTTTCTTCAGATTCAAACTGGCGGGATAAATATGGATATGTTTTCTCTATCCGTCATGAAATTCTATACAAAATAAATATGAAAAATTATAAATACGTGGAAAAATTTTTTTTTCCAAAAATTGACAGTACCGTCCCTTACAGGTATGAAAATTTAAAATTGATACTTTTATGGGAAATTTTCTTCAGATTCAAACTGGAGGGATAAATATGGAAATGTTTTCTCTATCCGTCTTAAAATTCTATACAAAATAAATATGAAAAATTGCGAATGAGTGGAAAATTTTTTTTTTTTAAAAATTGACAGTACCGTCCCTTACAGGTATGAAAATTTAAAATTGATACTTTTATGGGAAATTTTCTTCAGATTCAAACTGGAGGGATAAATATGGATATGTTTTCTCTATCCGTCATGAAATTCTATATAAAATAAATATGAAAAATTATGAATACGTGAAAAAAAATTTTTTCTAAAAATTGACAGTACCGTCCCTTACAGGTATGAAAATTCAAAATTGACACTTTTGTGGGAAATTTTCTCAAAAATTCAAACTGGAGGGATAAATATGGATATGTTTTCTCTATCCGTCATGAAATTCTATACAAAATAAATATGCAAAATTATGAATACGTGGAAACTTTTTTTTTTTTTTTAAATTGACAGTACCGTCCCTTACAGGTATGAAAATTTAAAACTGATACTTTTGTGGAAAATTTTCTTAAAAGTTCAAACTGGAGGGATAAATATGTAAATGTTTTCTCTATCCGTCATAAAATTCTATACAAAATAAATATGAAAAATTATAAATACGTGGAAAAATTTTTTTTTCCAAAAATTGACAGTACCGTCCCTTACAGGTATGAAAATTTAAAATTGATACTTTTATGGGAAATTTTCTTCAGATTCAAACTGGAGGGATAAATATAGAAATGTTTTCTCTATCCGTCATGAAATTCTATACAAAATAAATATGCAAAATTATGAATACGTGGAAAAATTTTTTTTTTTAAAAATTGACAGTACCGTCCTTTACAGGTGTAAAAATTTAAAATTGATACTTTAATGGGAAATTTTCTTAAACTTTCAAACTGGAGTGATAAATATGGATATGTTTTCTCTATCCGTCATGAAATTCTATACAAAATAAATATGAAAAATTATGAATACGTGGAAAATTTTTTTTTTTCCAAAAATTGACAGTACCATCCCTTACAGGTATGAAAATTTAAAACTGATACTTTTGTGGAAAATTTTCTTACAAGTTCAAACTGGAGGGATAAATATGGAAATGTTTTCTCTATCCGTCATAAAATTCTATACAAAATAAATATGAAAAATTATGAATACGTGGAAAAATTTTTTTTTTTAAAAATTGACATTACCGTCCCTTACAGGTATGAAAATTTACAATTGATACTTTTGTGGGAAATTTTCTTAAAAATTCAAACTGGAGGGATAAATATGAATGTTTTCTCTATCCGTCATGAAATTCTATACAAAATAAATATGCAAAATTATGAATACGTGGAAAAATGTTTTTTTCTAAAAATTGACAGTACCGTCCCTTATAGGTATGAAAATTTAAAATTCATACTTTAATGGGAAATTTTCTTAAAAATTCAAACTGGAGGGATAAATATGGATATGTTTTCTCTATCCGTCATGAAATTCTATACAAAATAAATATGCAAAATTATGAATACGTGAAAAAAATTTTTTTCTAAAAATTGACAGTACCGTCCCTTATAGGTATGAAAATTTAAAATCCATACTTTTGTGGGAAATTTTCTTCAGATTCAAACTGGCGGGATAAATATGGATATGTTTTCTCTATCCGTCATGAAATTCTATACAAAATAAATATTAAAAATTATGAATACGAGAAAAAAAAATTTTTCTAAAAATTGACCGTACCGTACCTTACAGGTATGAAAATTCAAAATTGACACTTTTGTGGGAAATTTTCTCAAAAATTCAAACTGGAGGGATAAATATGGATATGTTTTCTCTATCCGTCATGAAATTCTATACAAAATAAATATGCAAAATTATGAATACGTGAAAAAAAAATTTTTCTAAAAATTGACAGTACCGTCCCTTATAGGTATGAAAATTTAAAATCCATACTTTTGTGGGAAATTTTCGTCAGATTCAAACTGGCGGGATAAATATGGATATGTGTTCTCTATCCGTCATGAAATTCTATACAAAATAAATATGAAAAATTATAAATACGTGGAAAAATTTTTTTTTTAAAAAATTGACAGTACCGTCCTTTACAGGTGTAAAAATTTAAAATTGATACTTTAATGGGAAATTTTCTTAAACTTTCACACTGGAGTGATAAATATGGATATGTTTTCTCTATCCGTCATGAAATTCTATACAAAATAAATATGAAAAATTATGAATACGTGGAAAATTTTTTTTTTCCAAAAATTGACAGTACCGTCACTTACAGGTATGAAAATTTAAAACTGATACTTTTGTGGAAAATTTTCTTACAAGTTCAAACTGGAGGGATAAATATGGAAATGTTTTCTCTATCCGTCATAAAATTCTATACAAAATAAATATGAAAAATTATGAATACGTGGAAAAAATTTTTTTTCCAAAAATTGACAGTACCGTCCCTTATAGGTATGAAAATTTAAAATTCATACTTTTGTGGGAAATTTACTTCAGATTCAAACTGGAGGGATAAATATGGATATGTTTTCTCTATCCGTCATGAAATTCTATATAAAATAAATATGAAAAATTATGAATACGTGAAAAAAATTTTTTTCCCAAAATTGACAGCACCGTCCCTTATAGGTATGAAAATTTAAAATCCATACTTTTGTGGGAAATTTTCTTCAGATTCAAACTGGAGGGATAAATATGGAAATGTTTTCTCTATCCGTCATAAAATTCTATACAAAATAAATTTGAAAAATTATGAATACATGGAAAAAATTTTTTTTCCAAAAATTGACAGTACCGCCCCTTATAGGGATGAAAATTTGAAATTCATACTTTTGTGGGAAATTTTCTTCAGATTCAAACTGGAGGAATTAATATGGATATGTTTTCTCTATTCGTCATGAAATTCTATACAAAATAAATATGCAAAATTATGAATACGTGGAAAAATTTTTTTTTTTAAAAATTGACATTACCGTCCCTTACAGGTATGAAAATTTACAATTGATACTTTTGTGGGAAATTTTCTTAAAAATTCAAACTGGAGGAATTAATATGGATATGTTTTCTCTATGCGTCATGAAATTCGATACAAAATAAATATGCAAAATTATGAATACGTGGAAAAATGTTTTTTTCTAAAAATTGACAGTACCGTCCCTTATAGGTATGAAAATTTAAAATTCATACTTTAATGGGAAATTTTCTTAAAAATTCAAACTGGAGGGATAAATATGGATATGTTTTCTCTATCCGTCATGAAATTCTATACAAAATAAATATGCAAAATTATGAATACGTGAAAAAAATTTTTTTCTAAAAATTGACAGTACCGTCCCTTATAGGTATGAAAATTTAAAATTTAAACTTTTGTGGGAAATTTTCTTCAGATTCAAACTGGCGGGATAAATATGGATATGTTTTCTCTATCCGTCATGAAATTCTATACAAAATAAATATTAAAAATTATGAATACGAGAAAAAAAAATTTTTCTAAAAATTGACCGTACCGTACCTTACAGGTATGAAAATTCAAAATTGACACTTTTGTGGGAAATTTTCTCAAAAATTCAAACTGGAGGGATAAATATGGATATGTTTTCTCTATCCGTCATGAAATTCTATACAAAATAAATATGAAAAATTATGAATACGTGGAAAATTTTTTTTTTTCCAAAAATTGACAGTACCATCCCTTACAGGTATGAAAATTTAAAACTGATACTTTTGTGGAAAATTTTCTTACAAGTTCAAACTGGAGGGATAAATATGGAAATGTTTTCTCTATCCGTCATAAAATTCTATACAAAATAAATATGAAAAATTATGAATACGTGGAAAAAATTTTTTTTCCAAAAATTGACAGTGCCGTCCCTTATAGGTATGAAAATTTAAAATTCATACTTTTGTGGGAAATTTTCTTCAGATTCAAACTGGAGGGATAAATATGGAAATGTTTTCTCTATCCGTCATAAAATTCTATACAAAATAAATATGAAAAATTATGAATATGTGGAAAAAAATTTTTTTCCAAAAATTGACAGTACCGCCCCTTATAGGGATGAAAATTTGAAATTCATACTTTTGTGGGAAATTTTCTTCAGATTCAAACTGGAGGAATTAATATGGATATGTTTTCTCTATACGTCATGAAATTCTATACAAAATAAATATGCAAAATTATGAATACGTGGAAAAATTTTTTTTTCCAAAAATTGACAGTACCGTCCCTTACAGGTATGAAAATTTAAAATTGATACTTTTATGGGAAATTTTCTTCAGATTCAAACTGGAGGGATAAATATGGAAATGTTTTCTCTATCCGTCTTAAAATTCTATACAAAATAAATATGAAAAATTGCGAATGAGTGGAAAATTTTTTTTTTTTAAAAATTGACAGTACCGTCCCTTACAGGTATGAAAATTTAAAATTGATACTTTTATGGGAAATTTTCTTCAGATTCAAACTGGAGGGATAAATATGGATATGTTTTCTCTATCCGTCATGAAATTCTATATAAAATAAATATGAAAAATTATGAATACGTGAAAAAAATTTTTTTCTAAAAATTGACAGTACCGTCCCTTACAGGTATGAAAATTCAAAATTGACACTTTTGTGGAAAATTTTCTTCAGATTCAAACTGGAGGGATAAATATGGATATGTTTTCTCTATCCGTCATGAAATTCTATACAAAATAAATATGCAAAATTATGAATACGTGGAAAAATTTTTTTTTTTAAAAATTGACAGTACCGTCCTTTACAGGTGTAAAAATTTAAAATTGATACTTTAATGGGAAATTTTCTTAAACTTTCAAACTGGAGTGATAAATATGGATATGTTTTCTCTATCCGTCATGAAATTCTATACAAAATAAATATGAAAAATTATGAATACGTGGAAAATTTTTTTTTTTCCAAAAATTGACAGTACCATCCCTTACAGGTATGAAAATTTAAAACTGATACTTTTGTGGAAAATTTTCTTACAAGTTCATACTGGAGGGATAAATATGGAAATGTTTTCTCTATCCGTCATAAAATTCTATACAAAATAAATATGAAAAATTATGAATACGTGGAAAAAATTTTTTTTCCAAAAATTGACAGTACCGTCCCTTATAGGTATGAAAATTTAAAATTCATACTTTTGTGGGAAATTTTCTTCAGATTCAAACTGGAGGGATAAATATGGATATGTTTTCTCTATCCGTCATGAAATTCTATACAAAATAAATATTAAAAATTATGAATACGTGGAAAAATTTTTTTTTTTAAAAATTGACAGTACCGTCCTTTACAGGTGTAAAAATTTAAAATTGATACTTTAATGGGAAATTTTCTTAAACTTTCAAACTGGAGTGATAAATATGGATATGTTTTCTCTATCCGTCATGAAATTCTATACAAAATAAATATGAAAAATTATGAATACGTGGAAAATTTTTTTTTTTCCAAAAATTGACAGTACCATCCCTTACAGGTATGAAAATTTAAAACTGATACTTTTGTGGAAAATTTTCTTACAAGTTCAAACTGGAGGGATAAATATGGAAATGTTTTCTCTATCCGTCATAAAATTCTATACAAAATAAATATGAAAAATTATGAATACGTGGAAAAATTTTTTTTTTTAAAAATTGACATTACCGTCCCTTACAGGTATGAAAATTTACAATTGATACTTTTGTGGGAAATTTTCTTAAAAATTCAAACTGGAGGGATAAATATGAATGTTTTCTCTATCCGTCATGAAATTCTATACAAAATAAATATGCAAAATTATGAATACGTGGAAAAATGTTTTTTTCTAAAAATTGACAGTACCGTCCCTTATAGGTATGAAAATTTAAAATTCATACTTTAATGGGAAATTTTCTTAAAAATTCAAACTGGAGGGATAAATATGGATATGTTTTCTCTATCCGTCATGAAATTCTATACAAAATAAATATGCAAAATTATGAATACGTGAAAAAAAATTTTTTCTAAAAATTGACAGTACCGTCCCTTATAGGTATGAAAATTTAAAATCCATACTTTTGTGGGAAATTTTCTTCAGATTCAAACTGGCGGGATAAATATGGATATGTTTTCTCTATCCGTCATGAAATTCTATACAAAATAAATATTAAAAATTATGAATACGAGAAAAAAAAATTTTTCTAAAAATTGACCGTACCGTACCTTACAGGTATGAAAATTCAAAATTGACACTTTTGTGGGAAATTTTCTCAAAAATTCAAACTGGAGGGATAAATATGGATATGTTTTCTCTATCCGTCATGAAATTCTATACAAAATAAATATGCAAAATTATGAATACGTGAAAAAAAATTTTTCTAAAAATTGACAGTACCGTCCCTTATAGGTATGAAAATTTAAAATCCATACTTTTGTGGGAAATTTTCGTCAGATTCAAACTGGCGGGATAAATATGGATATGTTTTCTCTATCCGTCATGAAATTCTATACAAAATAAATATGAAAAATTATAAATACGTGGAAAAATTTTTTTTTTAAAAAATTGACAGTACCGTCCTTTACAGGTGTAAAAATTTAAAATTGATACTTTAATGGGAAATTTTCTTAAACTTTCACACTGGAGTGATAAATATGGATATGTTTTCTCTATCCGTCATGAAATTCTATACAAAATAAATATGAAAAATTATGAATACGTGGAAAATTTTTTTTTTCCAAAAATTGACAGTACCGTCCCTTACAGGTATGAAAATTTAAAACTGATACTTTTGTGGAAAATTTTCTTACAAGTTCAAACTGGAGGGATAAATATGGAAATGTTTTCTCTATCCGTCATAAAATTCTATACAAAATAAATATGAAAAATTATGAATACGTGGAAAAAATTTTTTTTCCAAAAATTGACAGTACCGTCCCTTATAGGTATGAAAATTTAAAATTCATACATTTGTGGGAAATTTACTTCAGATTCAAACTGGAGGGATAAATATGGATATGTTTTCTCTATCCGTCATGAAATTCTATATAAAATAAATATGAAAAATTATGAATACGTGAAAAAAATTTTTTTCCCAAAATTGACAGCACCGTCCCTTATAGGTATGAAAATTTAAAATCCATACTTTTGTGGGAAATTTTCTTCAGATTCAAACTGGAGGGATAAATATGGAAATGTTTTCTCTATCCGTCATAAAATTCTATACAAAATAAATTTGAAAAATTATGAATACATGGAAAAATTTTTTTTTCCAAAAATTGACAGTACCGCCCCTTATAGGGATGAAAATTTGAAATTCATACTTTTGTGGGAAATTTTCTTCAGATTCAAACTGGAGGAATTAATATGGATATGTTTTCTCTATCCGTCATGAAATTCTATACAAAATAAATATGCAAAATTATGAATACGTGGAAAAATTTTTTTTTTTAAAAATTGACATTACCGTCCCTTACAGGTATGAAAATTTACAATTGATACTTTTGTGGGAAATTTTCTTAAAAATTCAAACTGGAGGAATTAATATGGATATGTTTTCTCTATGCGTCATGAAATTCTATACAAAATAAATATGCAAAATTATGAATACGTGGAAAAATGTTTTTTTCTAAAAATTGACAGTACCGTCCCTTATAGGTATGAAAATTTAAAATTCATACTTTAATGGGAAATTTTCTTAAAAATTCAAACTGGAGGGATAAATATGGATATGTTTTCTCTATCCGTCATGAAATTCTATACAAAATAAATATGCAAAATTATGAATACGTGAAAAAAATTTTTTTCTAAAAATTGACAGTACCGTCCCTTATAGGTATGAAAATTTAAAATTTAAACTTTTGTGGGAAATTTTCTTCAGATTCAAACTGGCGGGATAAATATGGATATGTTTTCTCTATCCGTCATGAAATTCTATACAAAATAAATATTAAAAATTATGAATACGAGAAAAAAAATTTTTTCTAAAAATTGACCGTACCGTACCTTACAGGTATGAAAATTCAAAATTGACACTTTTGTGGGAAATTTTCTCAAAAATTCAAACTGGAGGGATAAATATGGATATGTTTTCTCTATCCGTCATGAAATTCTATACAAAATAAATATGAAAAATTATGAATACGTGGAAAATTTTTTTTTTTCCAAAAATTGACAGTACCATCCCTTACAGGTATGAAAATTTAAAACTGATACTTTTGTGGAAAATTTTCTTACAAGTTCAAACTGGAGGGATAAATATGGAAATGTTTTCTCTATCCGTCATAAAATTCTATACAAAATAAATATGAAAAATTATGAATACGTGGAAAAAATTTTTTTTCCAAAAATTGACAGTGCCGTCCCTTATAGGTATGAAAATTTAAAATTCATACTTTTGTGGGAAATTTTCTTCAGATTCAAACTGGAGGGATAAATATGGAAATGTTTTCTCTATCCGTCATAAAATTCTATACAAAATAAATATGAAAAATTATGAATATGTGGAAAAAAATTTTTTTCCAAAAATTGACAGTACCGCCCCTTATAGGGATGAAAATTTGAAATTCATACTTTTGTGGGAAATTTTCTTCAGATTCAAACTGGAGGGATAAATATGGAAATGTTTTCTCTATCCGTCTTAAAATTCTATACAAAATAAATATGAAAAATTGCGAATGAGTGGAAAATTTTTTTTTTTTAAAAATTGACAGTACCATCCCTTACAGGTATGAAAATTTAAAATTGATACTTTTGTGGAAAATTTTCTTCAGATTCAAACTGGAGGGATAAATATGGATATGTTTTCTCTATCCGTCATGAAATTCTATACAAAATAAATATGCAAAATTATGAATACGTGGAAAAATTTTTTTTTTTAAAAATTGACAGTACCGTCCTTTACAGGTGTAAAAATTTAAAATTGATACTTTAATGGGAAATTTTCTTAAACTTTCAAACTGGAGTGATAAATATGGATATGTTTTCTCTATCCGTCATGAAATTCTATACAAAATAAATATGAAAAATTATGAATACGTGGAAAATTTTTTTTTTTCCAAAAATTGACAGTACCATCCCTTACAGGTATGAAAATTTAAAACTGATACTATTGTGGAAAATTTTCTTACAAGTTCATACTGGAGGGATAAATATGGAAATGTTTTCTCTATCCGTCATAAAATTCTATACAAAATAAATATGAAAAATTATGAATACGTGGAAAAAATTTTTTTTCCAAAAATTGACAGTACCGTCCCTTATAGGTATGAAAATTTAAAATTCATACTTTTGTGGGAAATTTTCTTCAGATTCAAACTGGAGGGATAAATATGGATATGTTTTCTCTATCCGTCATGAAATTCTATACAAAATAAATATTAAAAATTATGAATACGTGGAAAAATTTTTTTTTTTAAAAATTGACAGTACCGTCCTTTACAGGTGTAAAAATTTAAAATTGATACTTTAATGGGAAATTTTCTTAAACTTTCAAACTGGAGTGATAAATATGGATATGTTTTCTCTATCCGTCATGAAATTCTATACAAAATAAATATGAAAAATTATGAATACGTGGAAAATTTTTTTTTTTCCAAAAATTGACAGTACCATCCCTTACAGGTATGAAAATTTAAAACTGATACTTTTGTGGAAAATTTTCTTACAAGTTCAAACTGGAGGGATAAATATGGAAATGTTTTCTCTATCCGTCATAAAATTCTATACAAAATAAATATGAAAAATTATGAATACGTGGAAAAATTTTTTTTTCAAAAATTGACAGTACCGTCCCTTATAGGTATGAAAATTTAAAATTCATACTTTTGTGGGAAATTTTCTTCAGATTCAAACTGGAGGGATAAATATGGATATGTTTTCTCTATCCGTCATGAAATTCTATACAAAATAAATATTAAAAATTATGAATACGAGAAAAAAAATTTTTTCTAAAAATTGACCGTACCGTCCCTTACAGGTATGAAAATTCAAAATTGACACTTTTGTGGGAAATTTTCTCAAAAATTCAAACTGGAGGGATAAATATGGATATGTTTTCTCTATCCGTCATGAAATTCTATACAAAATAAATATGCAAAATTATGAATACGTGGAAACTTTTTTTTTTTTTTAAAATTGACAGTACCGTCCCTTACAGGTATGAAAATTTAAAACAGATACTTTTGTGGAAAATTTTCTTAAAAGTTCAAACTGGAGGGATAAATATGGAAATGTTTTCTCTATCCGTCATAAAATTCTATACAAAATAAATATGAAAAATTATGAATACGTGGAAAAAATTTTTTTTCCAAAAATTGACAGTACAGTCCCTTATAGGTATGAAAATTTAAAATTCATACTTTTGTGGGAAATTTTCTTCAGATTCAAACTGGAGGGATAAATATGGATATGTTTTCTCTATCCGTCATGAAATTCTATACAAAATAAATATGAAAAATTATGAATACGTGAAAAAAAAATTTTTCTCAAAATTGACAGTACAGTCCCTTATAGGTATGAAAATTTAAAATCCATACTTTTGTGGGAAATTTTCTTCAGATTCAAACTGGAGGGATAAATATGGAAATGTTTTCTCTATCCGTCATAAAATTCTATACAAAATAAATATGAAAAATCATGAATACGTGGAAAAATTTTTTTTTTAAAAATTGACAGTACCGTCCTTTACAGGTGTAAAAATTTAAAATTGATACTTTAATGGGAAATTTTCTTAAACTTTCAAACTGGAGTGATAATATGGATATGTTTTCTCTATCCGTCATGAAATTCTATACAAAATAAATATGAAAAATTATGAATACGTGGAAAATTTTTTTTTTTCCAAAAATTGACAGTACCATCCCTTACAGGTATGAAAATTTTTTCTCTATCCGTCATAAAATTCTATACAAAATAAATATGAAAAATTATGAATACGTGGAAAAATTTTTTTTTAAAAAATTGACAGTACCGTCCTTTACAGGTGTAAAAATTTACAATTGATACTTTAATGGGAAATTTTCTTAAACTTTCAAACTGGAGTGATAATATGGATATGTTTTCTCTATCCGTCATAAAATTCTATACAAAATAAATATGAAAAATTATGAATACGTGGAAAAACTTTTTTTTCCAAAAATTGACAGTACAGTCCCTTATAGGTATGAAAATTTAAAATCCATACTTTTGTGGGAAATTTTCTTCAGATTCAAACTGGAGGGATAAATATGGAAATGTTTTCTCTATCCGTCATAAAATTCTATACAAAATAAATATGAAAAATTATGAATACGTGGAAAAAATTTTTTTTTAAAAATTGACAGTACCGTCCTTTACAGGTGTAAAAATTTAAAATTGATACTTTAATGGGAAATTTTCTTAAACTTTCAAACTGGAGTGATAATATGGATATGTTTTCTCTATCCGTCATGAAATTCTATACAAAATAAATATGAAAAATTATGAATACGTGGAAAATTTTTTTTTTTCCAAAAATTGACAGTACCATCCCTTACAGGTATGAAAATTTTTTCTCTATCCGTCATAAAATTCTATACAAAATAAATATAAAAAATTATGAATACGTGGAAAAATTTTTTTTTTAAAAATTGACAGTACCGTCCTTTACAGGTGTAAAAATTTAAAATTGATACTTTAATGGGAAATTTTCTTAAACTTTCAAACTGGAGTGATAATATGGATATGTTTTCTCTATCCGTCATGAAATTCTATACAAAATAAATATGAAAAATTATGAATACGTGGAAAAAATTTTTTTTCCAAAAATTGACAGTACAGTCCCTTATAGGTATGAAAATTTAAAATCCATACTTTTGTGGGAAATTTTCTTCAGATTCAAACTGGAGGGATAAATATGGAAATGTTTTCTTTATCCGTCATAAAATTCTATACAAAATAAATATGAAAAATTATGAATACGTGGAAAAATTTTTTTTTTAAAAATTGACAGTACCATCCTTTACAGGTGTAAAAATTTTAAATTGATACTTTAATGGGAAATTTTCTTAAACTTTCAAACTGGAGTGATAAATATGGATATGTTTTCTCTATCCGTCATGAAATTCTATACAAAATAAATATGAAAAATTATGAATACGTGGAAAATTTTTTTTTTTCCAAAAATTGACAGTACCATCCCTTACAGGTATGAAAATTTAAAACTGATACTTTTGTGGAAAATTTTCTTACAAGTTCAAACTGGAGGGATAAATATGTAAATGTTTTCTCTATCCGTCATAAAATTCTATACAAAATAAATATGAAAAATTATGAATACGTGGAAAAAATTTATTTTCCAAAAATTGACAGTACCGCCCCTTATAGGGATGAAAATTTGAAATTCATACTTTTGTGGGAAATTTTCTTCAGATTCAAACTGGAGGAATTAATATGGATATGTTTTCTCTATCCGTCATGAAATTCTATACAAAATAAATATGAAAAATTATAAACACGTGGAAAAATTTTTTTTTCCAAAAATTGACAGTACCGTCCCTTACAGGTATGAAAATTTAAAATTGATACTTTTATGGGAAATTTTCTTCAGATTCAAACTGGAGGGATAAATATAGAAATGTTTTCTCTATCCGTCTTAAAATTCTATACAAAATAAATATGAAAAATTGCGAATGAGTGGAAAAATTTTTTTTTTTAAAAATTGACAGTACCGTCCCTTACAGGTATGAAAATTTAAAATTGATACTTTTATGGGAAATTTTCTTCAGATTCAAACTGGAGGGATAAATATGGATATGTTTTCTCTATCCGTCATGAAATTCTATACAAAATAAATATGAAAAATTATGAATACGTGGAAAATTTTTTTTTTTCCAAAAATTGACAGTACCATCCCTTACAGGTATGAAAATTTTTTCTCTATCCGTCATAAAATTCTATACAAAATAAATATAAAAAATTATGAATACGTGGAAAAATTTTTTTTTTAAAAATTGACAGTACCGTCCTTTACAGGTGTAAAAATTTAAAATTGATACTTTAATGGGAAATTTTCTTAAACTTTCAAACTGGAGTGATAATATGGATATGTTTTCTCTATCCGTCATGAAATTCTATACAAAATAAATATGAAAAATTATGAATACGTGGAAAAAATTTTTTTTCCAAAAATTGACAGTACAGTCCCTTATAGGTATGAAAATTTAAAATCCATACTTTTGTGGGAAATTTTCTTCAGATTCAAACTGGAGGGATAAATATGGAAATGTTTTCTCTATCCGTCATAAAATTCTATACAAAATAAATATGAAAAATTATGAATACGTGGAAAAATGTTTTTGTCTAAAACTTGACAGTACCGTCCCTTATAGGTATGAAAATTTAAAATTCATACTTTAATGGGAAATTTTCTTAAAAATTCAAACTGGAGATTTAAATATGGATATGTTTTCTCTATCCGTCATGAAATTCTATACAAAATAAATATGCAAAATTATGAATACGTGAAAAAAAAAATTTTCTAAAAATTGACAGTACCGTCCCTTATAGGTATGAAAATTTAAAATCCATACTTTTGTGGGAAATTTTCTTCAGATTCAAACTGGCGGGATAAATATGGATATGTTTTCTCTATCCGTCATGAAATTCTATACAAAATAAATATGAAAAATTATAAATACGTGGAAAAATTTTTTTTTCCAAAAATTGACAGTACCGTCCCTTACAGGTATGAAAATTCAAAATTGATACTTTTGTGGGAAATTTTCTTCAGATTCAAACTGGAGGGATAAATATGGAAATGTTTTCTCTATCCGTCTTAAAATTCTATACAAAATAAATATGAAAAATTGCGAATGAGTGTAAAAATTTTTTTTTTTAAAAATTGACAGTACCGTCCGTTACAGGTATGAAAATTTAAAATTGATACTTTTATGGGAAATTTTCTTCAGATTCAAACTGGAGGGATAAATATGGATATGTTTTCTCTATCCGTCATGAAATTCTATATAAAATAAATATGAAAAATTATGAATACGTGAAAAAATTTTTTTTCTAAAAATTGACAGTACCGTCCCTTACAGGTATGAAAATTCAAAATTGACACTTTTGTGGGAAATTTTCTTCAGATTCAAACTGGAGGGATAAATATGGATATGTTTTCTCTATCCGTCATGAAATTCTATACAAAATAAATATGCAAAATTATGAATAAGTGGAAAAATTTTTTTTTTTAAAAATTGACAGTACCGTCCTTTACAGGTGTAAAAATTTAAAATTGATACTTTAATGGGAAATTTTCTTAAACTTTCAAACTGGAGTGATAATATGGATATGTTTTCTCTATCCGTCATGAAATTCTATACAAAATAAATATGAAAAATTATGAATACGTGAAAAAAAAATTTTTCTAAAAATTGACAGTACCGTCCCTTATAGGTATGAAAATTTAAAATCCATACTTTTGTGGGAAATTTTCTTCAGATTCAAACTGGCGGGATAAATATGGATATGTTTTCTCTATCCGTCATGAAATTCTATACAAAATAAATATGAAAAATTATAAATACGTGGAAAAATTTTTTTTTCCAAAAATTGACAGTACCGTCCCTTACAGGTATGAAAATTTAAAATTGATACTTTTATGGGAAATTTTCTTCAGATTCAAACTGGAGGGATAAATATGGAAATGTTTTCTCTATCCGTCTTAAAATTCTATACAAAATAAATATGAAAAATTGCGAATGAGTGGAAAAATTTTTTTTTTTAAAAATTGACAGTACCGTCCCTTACAGGTATGAAAATTTAAAATTGATACTTTTATGGGAAATTTTCTTCAGATTCAAACTGGAGGGATAAATATGGATATGTTTTCTCTATCCGTCATGAAATTCTATATAAAATAGATATGAAAAATCATGAATACGTGGAAAAAAAATTTTTGAAAAAATTGACATTACCGTAACCTTTACAGGTGTAAAAATTTAAAATTGATACTTTAATGGGAAATTTTCTTAAACTTTCAAACTGGAGGGATAAATATGGATATGTTTTCTCTATCCGTCATGAAATTCTATACAAAATAAATATGGAAAATTTTTTTTTTTTTAAAAATTGACAGTACCATCCCTTACAGGTATGAAAATTTAAAACTGATACTTTTGTGGAAAATTTTCTTACAAGTTCAAACTGGAGGGATAAATATGGAAATGTTTTCTCTATCCGTCATAAAATTCTATACAAAATAAATATGAAAAATTATGAATACGTGGAAAAAAATTTTTTTCCAAAAATTGACAGTACCGTCCTTATAGGTATGAAAATTTAAAATTCATACTTTTGTGGGAAATTTTCTTCAGATTCAAACTGGAGGGATAAATATGGATATGTTTTCTCTATCCGTCATGAAATTCTATACAAAATAAATATTAAAAATTATGAATACGTGGAAAATTTTTTTTTTTTAAAAATTGACAGTACCGTCCTTTACAGGTGTAAAAATTTAAAATTGATACTTTAATGGGAAATTTTCTTAAACTTTCAAACTGGAGTGATAAATATGGATATGTTTTCTCTATCCGTCATGAAATTCTATACAAAATAAATATGAAAAATTATGAATACGTGGAAAATTTTTTTTTTTCCAAAAATTGACAGTACCATCCCTTACAGGTATGAAAATTTAAAATCCATACTTTTGTGGGAAATTTTCTTCAGATTCAAACTGGCGGGATAAATATGGATATGTTTTCTCTATCCGTCATGAAATTCTATACAAAATAAATATGAAAAATTATAAATACGTGGAAAATTTTTTTTTTCCAAAAATTGACAGTACCGTCCCTTACAGGTATGAAAATTTAAAATTGATACTTTTATGGGATATTTTCTTCAGATTCAAACTGGAGGGATAAATATGGAAATGTTTTCTCTATCCGTCATGAAATTCTATATAAAATAAATATGAAAAATTATGAATACGTGAAAAAAAAATTTTTCTAAAAATTGACAGTACCGTCCCTTACAGGTATGAAAATTCAAAATTGACACTTTTGTGGGAAATTTTCTTCAGATTCAAACTGGAGGGATAAATATGGATATGTTTTCTCTATCCGTCATGAAATTCTATACAAAATAAATATGCAAAATTATGAATACGTGGAAAAATTTTTTTTTTTAAAAATTGACAGTACCGTCCTTTACAGGTGTAAAAATTTAAAATTGATAATTTAATGGGAAATTTTCTTAAACTTTCAATCTGGAGTGATAATATGGATATGTTTTCTCTATCCGTCATGAAATTCTATACAAAATAAATATGAAAAATTATGAATACGTGGAAAATTTTTTTTTTTCCAAAAATTGACAGTACCATCCCTTACAGGTATGAAAATTTAAAACTGATACTTTTGTGGAAAATTTTCTTACAAGTTCAAACTGGAGGGATAAATATGGAAATGTTTTCTCTATCCGTCATAAAATTCTATACAAAATAAATATGAAGAATTATGAATACGTGGAAAAAATTTTTTTTCCAAAAATTGACAGTACCGTCCCTTATAGGTATGAAAATTTAAAATTCATACTTTTGTGGGAAATTTTCTTCAGATTCAAACTGGAGGAATTAATATGGATATGTTTTCTCTATCCGTCATGAAATTCTATACAAAATAAATATGCAACATTATGAATACGTGGAAAAATGTTTTTTTCTAAAAATTGACAGTACCGTCCCTTATAGGTATGAAAATTTAAAATTCATACTTTAATGGGAAATTTTCTTAAAAATTCAAACTGGAGGGATAAATATGGATATGTTTTCTCTATCCGTCATGAAATTCTATACAAAATAAATATGCAAAATTATGAATACGTGAAAAAAAAAAATTTCTAAAAATTGACAGTACCGTCCCTTACAGGTATGAAAATTTAAAATTGATACTTTTATGGGAAATTTTCTTCAGATTCAAACTGGAGGGATAAATATGGAAATGTTTTCTCTATCCGTCTTAAAATTCTATACAAAATAAATATGAAAAATTATGAATACGTGGAAAATTTTTTTTTTTCCAAAAATTGACAGTACCATCCCTTACAGTTATGAAAATTTAAAACTGATACTTTTGTGGAAAATTTTCTTCAGATTCAAACTGGAGGGATAAATATGGATATGTTTTCTCTATCCGTCATGAAATTCTATACAAAGTAAATATGCAAAATTATGAATATGTGGAAAATTTTTTTTTTTTTAAATTGACAGTACCGTCCTTTACAGGTGTAAAAATTTAAAATTGATACTTTTATGGGAAATTTTCTTCAGATTCAAACTGGAGGGATAAATATGGATATGTTTTCTCTATCCGTCATGAAATTCTATACAAAATAAATATGCAAAATTATGAATACGTGGAAAAATTTTTTTTTAAAAAAATTGACAGTACCGAACTTTACAGGTGTAAAAATTTAAAATTGATACTTTAATGGGAAATTTTCTTAAACTTTCACACTGGAGTGATAAATATGGATATGTTTTCTCTATCCGTCATGAAATTCTATACAAAATAAATATGAAAAATTATGAATACGTGGAAAATTTTTTTTTTCCAAAAATTGACAGTACCATCCCTTACAGGTATGAAAATTTAAAACTGATACTTTTGTGGAAAATTTTCTTACAAGTTCAAACTGGAGGGATAAATATGGAAATGTTTTCTCTATCCGTCATAAAATTCTATACAAAATAAATATGAAAAATTATGAATACGTGGAAAAAATTTTTTTTCCAAAAATTGACAGTACCGTCCCTTATAGGTATAAAAATTTAAAATTCATACTTTTGTGGGAAATTTACTTCAGATTCAAACTGGAGGGATAAATATGGATATGTTTTCTCTATCCGTCATGAAATTCTATATAAAATAAATATGAAAAATTATGAATACGTGAAAAAAATTTTTTTCTCAAAATTGACAGTACCGTCCGTCCCTTATAGGTATGAAAATTTAAAATTCATACTTTAATGGGAAATTTTCTTAAAAATTCAAACTGGAGGGATAAATATGGATATGTTTTCTCTATCCGTCATGAAATTCTATACAAAATAAATATGCAAAATTATGAATACGTGGAAAAATTTTTTTTTTTAAAAATTGACATTACCGTCCCTTACAGGTATGAAAATTTACAATTGATACTTTTGTGGGAAATTTTCTTAAAAATTCAAACTGGAGGGATAAATATGAATGTTTTCTCTATCCGTCATGAAATTCTATACAAAATAGATATGAAAAATCATGAATACGTGGAAAAAAATTTTTTGAAAAAATTGACATTACCGTTTTTTTATAGGTGTAAAAATTTAAAATTCATACTTTTGTGGGAAATTTTCTTCAGATTCAAACTGGAGGGATAAATATGGATATGTTTTCTCTATCCGTCATGAAATTCTATACAAAATAAATATGAAAAATTATGAATACGTGAAAAAAAAATTTTTCTAAAAATTGACAGTACCGTCCCTTACAGGTATGAAAATTCAAAATTGACACTTTTGTGGGAAATTTTCTTCAGATTCAAACTGGAGGGATAAATATGGATATGTTTTCTCTATCCGTCATGAAATTCTATACAAAATAAATATGCAAAATTATGAATACGTGGAAAAATTTTTTTTTTTAAAAATTGACAGTACCGTCCTTTACAGGTGTAAAAATTTAAAATTGATACTTTAATGGGAAATTTTCTGACAAGTTCAAACTGGAGGGATAAATATGGAAATCTTTTCTCTATCAGTCATAAAATTCTATACAAAATAAATATGAAAAATTATGAATACGTGGAAAAAAATTTTTTTCCAAAAATTGACAGTACCGTCCCTTATAGGTATGAAAATTTAAAATTCATACTTTTGTGGGAAATTTACTTCAGATTCAAACTGGAGGGATAAATATGGATATGTTTTCTCTATCCGTCATGAAATTCTATATAAAATAAATATGAAAAATTATGAATACGTGAAAAAAAATTTTTTCCCAAAATTGACAGTACCGTCCCTTATAGGTATGAAAATTTAAAATCCATACTTTTGTGGGAAATTTTCTTCAGATTCAAACTGGAGGGATAAATATGGAAATGTTTTCTCTATCCGTCATGAAATTCTATACAAAATAAATATGAAAAATTATAAATACGTGGAAAAATTTTTTTTTTCCAAAAATTGACAGTACCGTCCCTTACAGGTATGAAAATTTAAAACTGATACTTTTGTGGAAAATTTTCTTACAAGTTCAAACTGGAGGGATAAATATGGAAATGTTTTCTCTATCCGTCATAAAATTCTATACAAAATAAATATGAAAAATTATGAATACGTGGAAAAAATTTATTTTCCAAAAATTGACAGTACCGCCCCTTATAGGGATGAAAATTTGAAATTCATACTTTTGTGGGAAATTTTCTTCAGATTCAAACTGGAGGAATTAATATGGATATGTTTTCTCTATCCGTCATGAAATTCTATACAAAATAAATATGAAAAATTATAAATACGTGGAAAAATTTTTTTTTCCAAAAATTGACAGTACCGTCCCTTACAGGTATGAAAATTTAAAATTGATACTTTTATGGGAAATTTTCTTCAGATTCAAACTGGAGGGATAAATATAGAAATGTTTTCTCTATCCGTCTTAAAATTCTATACAAAATAAATATGAAAAATTGCGAATGAGTGGAAAAATTTTTTTTTTCCAAAAATTGACAGTACCATCCCTTACAGGTATGAAAATTTTTTCTCTATCCGTCATAAAATTCTATACAAAATAAATATAAAAAATTATGAATACGTGGAAAAATTTTTTTTTTAAAAATTGACAGTACCGTCCTTTACAGGTGTAAAAATTTAAAATTGATACTTTAATGGGAAATTTTCTTAAACTTTCAAACTGGAGTGATAATATGGATATGTTTTCTCTATCCGTCATGAAATTCTATACAAAATAAATATGAAAAATTATGAATACGTGGAAAAAATTTTTTTTCCAAAAATTGACAGTACAGTCCCTTATAGGTATGAAAATTTAAAATCCATACTTTTGTGGGAAATTTTCTTCAGATTCAAACTGGAGGGATAAATATGGAAATGTTTTCTCTATCCGTCATAAAATTCTATACAAAATAAATATGAAAAATTATGAATACGTGGAAAATTTTTTTTTTTAAAAATTGACATTACCGTCCCTTATAGGTATGAAAATGTAATGAAATTCTATACAAAATAAATATGCAAAATTATGAATACGTGAAAAAAAAAATTTTCTAAAAATTGACAGTACCGTCCCTTATAGGTATGAAAATTTAAAATCCATACTTTTGTGGGAAATTTTCTTCAGATTCAAACTGGCGGGATAAATATGGATATGTTTTCTCTATCCGTCATGAAATTCTATACAAAATAAATATGAAAAATTATAAATACGTGGAAAAATTTTTTTTTCCAAAAATTGACAGTACCGTCCCTTACAGGTATGAAAATTCAAAATTGATACTTTTGTGGGAAATTTTCTTCAGATTCAAACTGGAGGGATAAATATGGAAATGTTTTCTCTATCCGTCTTAAAATTCTATACAAAATAAATATGAAAAATTGCGAATGAGTGGAAAAATTTTTTTTTTTAAAAATTGACAGTACCGTCCGTTACAGGTATGAAAATTTAAAATTGATACTTTTATGGGAAATTTTCTTCAGATTCAAACTGGAGGGATAAATATGGATATGTTTTCTCTATCCGTCATGAAATTCTATATAAAATAAATATGAAAAATTATGAATACGTGAAAAAATTTTTTTTCTAAAAATTGACAGTACCGTCCCTTACAGGTATGAAAATTCAAAATTGACACTTTTGTGGGAAATTTTCTTCAGATTCAAACTGGAGGGATAAATATGGATATGTTTTCTCTATCCGTCATGAAATTCTATACAAAATAAATATGCAAAATTATGAATAAGTGGAAAAATTTTTTTTTTTAAAAATTGACAGTACCGTCCTTTACAGGTGTAAAAATTTAAAATTGATACTTTAATGGGAAATTTTCTTAAACTTTCAAACTGGAGTGATAATATGGATATGTTTTCTCTATCCGTCATGAAATTCTATACAAAATAAATATGAAAAATTATGAATACGTGAAAAAAAAATTTTTCTAAAAATTGACAGTACCGTCCCTTATAGGTATGAAAATTTAAAATCCATACTTTTGTGGGAAATTTTCTTCAGATTCAAACTGGCGGGATAAATATGGATATGTTTTCTCTATCCGTCATGAAATTCTATACAAAATAAATATGAAAAATTATAAATACGTGGAAAAAATTTTTTTTCCAAAAATTGACAGTACCGTCCCTTACAGGTATGAAAATTTAAAATTGATACTTTTATGGGAAATTTTCTTCAGATTCAAACTGGCGGGATAAATATGGATATGTTTTCTCTATCCGTCATGAAATTCTATACAAAATAAATATGAAAAATTATAAATACGTGGAAAAATTTTTTTTTCCAAAAATTGACAGTACCGTCCCTTACAGGTATGAAAATTTAAAATTGATACTTTTATGGGATATTTTCTTCAGATTCAAACTGGAGGGATAAATATGGAAATGTTTTCTCTATCCGTCATGAAATTCTATATAAAATAAATATGAAAAATTATGAATACGTGAAAAAAAAATTTTTCTAAAAATTGACAGTACCGTCCCTTACAGGTATGAAAATTCAAAATTGACACTTTTGTGGGAAATTTTCTTCAGATTCAAACTGGAGGGATAAATATGGATATGTTTTCTCTATCCGTCATGAAATTCTATACAAAATAAATATGCAAAATTATGAATACGTGGAAAAATTTTTTTTTTTAAAAATTGACAGTACCGTCCTTTACAGGTGTAAAAATTTAAAATTGATAATTTAATGGGAAATTTTCTTAAACTTTCAATCTGGAGTGATAATATGGATATGTTTTCTCTATCCGTCATGAAATTCTATACAAAATAAATATGAAAAATTATGAATACGTGGAAAATTTTTTTTTTTCCAAAAATTGACAGTACCATCCCTTACAGGTATGAAAATTTAAAACTGATACTTTTGTGGAAAATTTTCTTACAAGTTCAAACTGGAGGGATAAATATGGAAATGTTTTCTCTATCCGTCATAAAATTCTATACAAAATAAATATGAAGAATTATGAATACGTGGAAAAAAATTTTTTTCCAAAAATTGACAGTACCGTCCCTTATAGGTATGAAAATTTAAAATTCATACTTTTGTGGGAAATTTTCTTCAGATTCAAACTGGAGGAATTAATATGGATATGTTTTCTCTATCCGTCATGAAATTCTATACAAAATAAATATGCAACATTATGAATACGTGGAAAAATGTTTTTTTCTAAAAATTGACAGTACCGTCCCTTATAGGTATGAAAATTTAAAATTCATACTTTAATGGGAAATTTTCTTAAAAATTCAAACTGGAGGGATAAATATGGATATGTTTTCTCTATCCGTCATGAAATTCTATACAAAATAAATATGCAAAATTATGAATACGTGAAAAAAAAAAATTTCTAAAAATTGACAGTACCGTCCCTTACAGGTATGAAAATTTAAAATTGATACTTTTATGGGAAATTTTCTTCAGATTCAAACTGGAGGGATAAATATGGAAATGTTTTCTCTATCCGTCTTAAAATTCTATACAAAATAAATATGAAAAATTATGAATACGTGGAAAATTTTTTTTTTTCCAAAAATTGACAGTACCATCCCTTACAGTTATGAAAATTTAAAACTGATACTTTTGTGGAAAATTTTCTTCAGATTCAAACTGGAGGGATAAATATGGATATGTTTTCTCTATCCGTCATGAAATTCTATACAAAGTAAATATGCAAAATTATGAATATGTGGAAAATTTTTTTTTTTTTAAATTGACAGTACCGTCCTTTACAGGTGTAAAAATTTAAAATTGATACTTTTATGGGAAATTTTCTTCAGATTCAAACTGGAGGGATAAATATGGATATGTTTTCTCTATCCGTCATGAAATTCTATACAAAATAAATATGCAAAATTATGAATACGTGGAAAAATTTTTTTTTAAAAAAATTGACAGTACCGTCCTTTACAGGTGTAAAAATTTAAAATTGATACTTTAATGGGAAATTTTCTTAAACTTTCACACTGGAGTGATAAATATGGATATGTTTTCTCTATCCGTCATGAAATTCTATACAAAATAAATATGAAAAATTATGAATACGTGGAAAATTTTTTTTTTCCAAAAATTGACAGTACCATCCCTTACAGGTATGAAAATTTAAAACTGATACTTTTGTGGAAAATTTTCTTACAAGTTCAAACTGGAGGGATAAATATGGAAATGTTTTCTCTATCCGTCATAAAATTCTATACAAAATAAATATGAAAAATTATGAATACGTGGAAAAAATTTTTTTTCCAAAAATTGACAGTACCGTCCCTTATAGGTATAAAAATTTAAAATTCATACTTTTGTGGGAAATTTACTTCAGATTCAAACTGGAGGGATAAATATGGATATGTTTTCTCTATCCGTCATGAAATTCTATATAAAATAAATATGAAAAATTATGAATACGTGAAAAAAATTTTTTTCTCAAAATTGACAGTACCGTCCGTCCCTTATAGGTATGAAAATTTAAAATTCATACTTTAATGGGAAATTTTCTTAAAAATTCAAACTGGAGGGATAAATATGGATATGTTTTCTCTATCCGTCATGAAATTCTATACAAAATAAATATGCAAAATTATGAATACGTGGAAAAATTTTTTTTTTTAAAAATTGACATTACCGTCCCTTACAGGTATGAAAATTTACAATTGATACTTTTGTGGGAAATTTTCTTAAAAATTCAAACTGGAGGGATAAATATGAATGTTTTCTCTATCCGTCATGAAATTCTATACAAAATAGATATGAAAAATCATGAATACGTGGAAAAAAATTTTTTGAAAAAATTGACATTACCGTTTTTTTATAGGTGTAAAAATTTAAAATTCATACTTTTGTGGGAAATTTTCTTCAGATTCAAACTGGAGGGATAAATATGGATATGTTTTCTCTATCCGTCATGAAATTCTATACAAAATAAATATGAAAAATTATGAATACGTGAAAAAAAAATTTTTCTAAAAATTGACAGTACCGTCCCTTACAGGTATGAAAATTCAAAATTGACACTTTTGTGGGAAATTTTCTTCAGATTCAAACTGGAGGGATAAATATGGATATGTTTTCTCTATCCGTCATGAAATTCTATACAAAATAAATATGCAAAATTATGAATACGTGGAAAAATTTTTTTTTTAAAAAATTGACAGTACCGTCCTTTACAGGTGTAAAAATTTAAAATTGATACTTTAATGGGAAATTTTCTGACAAGTTCAAACTGGAGGGATAAATATGGAAATCTTTTCTCTATCAGTCATAAAATTCTATACAAAATAAATATGAAAAATTATGAATACGTGGAAAAAAATTTTTTTCCAAAAATTGACAGTACCGTCCCTTATAGGTATGAAAATTTAAAATTCATACTTTTGTGGGAAATTTACTTCAGATTCAAACTGGAGGGATAAATATGGATATGTTTTCTCTATCCGTCATGAAATTCTATATAAAATAAATATGAAAAATTATGAATACGTGAAAAAAATTTTTTTCCCAAAATTGACAGTACCGTCCCTTATAGGTATGAAAATTTAAAATCCATACTTTTGTGGGAAATTTTCTTCAGATTCAAACTGGAGGGATAAATATGGAAATGTTTTCTCTATCCGTCATAAAATTCTATACAAAATAAATTTGAAAAATTATGAATACGTGGAAAAAATTTTTTTTCCAAAAATTGACAGTACCGCCCCTTATAGGGATGAAAATTTGAAATTCATACTTTTGTGGGAAATTTTCTTCAGATTCAAACTGGAGGAATTAATATGGATATGTTTTCTCTATCCGTCATGAAATTCTATACAAAATAAATATGCAAAATTATGAATACGTGAAAAAAAAAATTTTCTAAAAATTGACAGTACCGTCCCTTATAGGTATGAAAATTTAAAATCCATACTTTTGTGGGAAATTTTCTTCAGATTCAAACTGGCGGGATAAATATGGATATGTTTTCTCTATCCGTCATGAAATTCTATACAAAATAAATATGAAAAATTATAAATACGTGGAAAAATTTTTTTTTTCCAAAAATTGACAGTACCGTCCCTTACAGGTATGAAAATTTAAAACTGATACTTTTGTGGAAAATTTTCTTACAAGTTCAAACTGGAGGGATAAATATGGAAATGTTTTCTCTATCCGTCATAAAATTCTATACAAAATAAATATGAAAAATTATGAATACGTGGAAAAAATTTTTTTTCCAAAAATTGACAGTACCGTCTTTATAGGTATGAAAATTTAAAATTCATACTTTTGTGGGAAATTTTCTTCAGATTCAAACTGGAGGGATAAATATGGATATGTTTTCTCTATCCGTCATGAAATTCTATACAAAGTAAATATGCAAAATTATGAATATGTGGAAAATTTTTTTTTTTTTAAATTGACAGTACCGTCCTTTACAGGTGTAAAAATTTAAAATTGATACTTTTATGGGAAATTTTCTTCAGATTCAAACTGGAGGGATAAATATGGATATGTTTTCTCTATCCGTCATGAAATTCTATACAAAATAAATATGCAAAATTATGAATACGTGGAAAAATTTTTTTTTAAAAAAATTGACAGTACCGTCCTTTACAGGTGTAAAAATTTAAAATTGATACTTTAATGGGAAATTTTCTTAAACTTTCACACTGGAGTGATAAATATGGATATGTTTTCTCTATCCGTCATGAAATTCTATACAAAATAAATATGAAAAATTATGAATACGTGGAAAATTTTTTTTTTCCAAAAATTGACAGTACCATCCCTTACAGGTATGAAAATTTAAAACTGATACTTTTGTGGAAAATTTTCTTACAAGTTCAAACTGGAGGGATAAATATGGAAATGTTTTCTCTATCCGTCATAAAATTCTATACAAAATAAATATGAAAAATTATGAATACGTGGAAAAAATTTTTTTTCCAAAAATTGACAGTACCGTCCCTTATAGGTATAAAAATTTAAAATTCATACTTTTGTGGGAAATTTACTTCAGATTCAAACTGGAGGGATAAATATGGATATGTTTTCTCTATCCGTCATGAAATTCTATATAAAATAAATATGAAAAATTATGAATACGTGAAAAAAAATTTTTTCTCAAAATTGACAGTACCGTCCGTCCCTTATAGGTATGAAAATTTAAAATTCATACTTTAATGGGAAATTTTCTTAAAAATTCAAACTGGAGGGATAAATATGGATATGTTTTCTCTATCCGTCATGAAATTCTATACAAAATAAATATGCAAAATTATGAATACGTGGAAAAATTTTTTTTTTTAAAAATTGACATTACCGTCCCTTACAGGTATGAAAATTTACAATTGATACTTTTGTGGGAAATTTTCTTAAAAATTCAAACTGGAGGGATAAATATGAATGTTTTCTCTATCCGTCATGAAATTCTATACAAAATAGATATGAAAAATCATGAATACGTGGAAAAAAATTTTTTGAAAAAATTGACATTACCGTTTTTTTATAGGTGTAAAAATTTAAAATTCATACTTTTGTGGGAAATTTTCTTCAGATTCAAACTGGAGGGATAAATATGGATATGTTTTCTCTATCCGTCATGAAATTCTATACAAAATAAATATGAAAAATTATGAATACGTGAAAAAAAATTTTTTCTAAAAATTGACAGTACCGTCCCTTACAGGTATGAAAATTCAAAATTGACACTTTTGTGGGAAATTTTCTTCAGATTCAAACTGGAGGGATAAATATGGATATGTTTTCTCTATCCGTCATGAAATTCTATACAAAATAAATATGCAAAATTATGAATACGTGGAAAAATTTTTTTTTTAAAAAATTGACAGTACCGTCCTTTACAGGTGTAAAAATTTAAAATTGATACTTTAATGGGAAATTTTCTGACAAGTTCAAACTGGAGGGATAAATATGGAAATCTTTTCTCTATCAGTCATAAAATTCTATACAAAATAAATATGAAAAATTATGAATACGTGGAAAAAAATTTTTTTCCAAAAATTGACAGTACCGTCCCTTATAGGTATGAAAATTTAAAATTCATACTTTTGTGGGAAATTTACTTCAGATTCAAACTGGAGGGATAAATATGGATATGTTTTCTCTATCCGTCATGAAATTCTATATAAAATAAATATGAAAAATTATGAATACGTGAAAAAATTTTTTTTCCCAAAATTGACAGTACCGTCCCTTATAGGTATGAAAATTTAAAATCCATACTTTTGTGGGAAATTTTCTTCAGATTCAAACTGGAGGGATAAATATGGAAATGTTTTCTCTATCCGTCATAAAATTCTATACAAAATAAATTTGAAAAATTATGAATACGTGGAAAAAAATTTTTTTCCAAAAATTGACAGTACCGCCCCTTATAGGGATGAAAATTTGAAATTCATACTTTTGTGGGAAATTTTCTTCAGATTCAAACTGGACGAATTAATATGGATATGTTTTCTCTATCCGTCATGAAATTCTATACAAAATAAATATGCAAAATTATGAATACGTGAAAAAAAAAATTTTCTAAAAATTGACAGTACCGTCCCTTATAGGTATGAAAATTTAAAATCCATACTTTTGTGGGAAATTTTCTTCAGATTCAAACTGGCGGGATAAATATGGATATGTTTTCTCTATCCGTCATGAAATTCTATACAAAATAAATATGAAAAATTATAAATACGTGGAAAAATTTTTTTTTTCCAAAAATTGACAGTACCGTCCCTTACAGGTATGAAAATTTAAAACTGATACTTTTGTGGAAAATTTTCTTACAAGTTCAAACTGGAGGGATAAATATGGAAATGTTTTCTCTATCCGTCATAAAATTCTATACAAAATAAATATGAAAAATTATGAATACGTGGAAAAAATTTTTTTTCCAAAAATTGACAGTACCGTCTTTATAGGTATGAAAATTTAAAATTCATACTTTTGTGGGAAATTTTCTTCAGATTCAAACTGGAGGGATAAATATGGATATGTTTTCTCTATCCGTCATGAAATTCTATACAAAATAAATATTAAAAATTATGAATACGTGGAAAATTTTTTTTTTTTAAAAATTGACAGTACCGTCCTTTACAGGTGTAAAAATTTAAAATTGATACTTTAATGGGAAATTTTCTTAAACTTTCAAAGTGGAGTGATAAATATGGATATGTTTTCTCTATCCGTCATGAAATTCTATACAAAATAAATATGAAAAATTATGAATACGTGGAAAATTTTTTTTTTTCCAAAAATTGACAGTACCATCCCTTACAGGTATGAAAATTTAAAATCCATACTTTTGTGGGAAATTTTCTTCAGATTCAAACTGGCGGGATAAATATGGATATGTTTTCTCTATCCGTCATGAAATTCTATACAAAATAAATATGAAAAATTATAAATACGTGGAAAAATTTTTTTTTCCAAAAATTGACAGTACCGTCCCTTACAGGTATGAAAATTTAAAATTGATACTTTTATGGGAAATTTTCTTCAGATTCAAACTGGAGGGATAAATATGGAAATGTTTTCTCTATCCGTCATGAAATTCTATATAAAATAAATATGAAAAATTATGAATACGTGAAAAAAATTTTTTTCTAAAAATTGACAGTACCGTCGTCCCTTACAGGTATGAAAATTCAAAATTGACACTTTTGTGGGAAATTTTCTTCAGATTCAAACTGGAGGGATAAATATGGATATGTTTTCTCTATCCGTCATGAAATTCTATACAAAATAAATATGCAAAATTATGAATACGTGGAAAATTTTTTTTTTTCCAAAAATTGACAGTACCATCCCTTACAGGTATGAAAATTTAAAACTGATACTTTTGTGGAAAATTTTCTTCAGATTCAAACTGGAGGGATAAATATGGATATGTTTTCTCTATCCGTCATGAAATTCTATACAAAATAAATATTAAAAATTATGAATACGTGGAAAATTTTTTTTTTTTAAAAATTGACAGTACCGTCCTTTACAGGTGTAAAAATTTAAAATTGATACTTTAATGGGAAATTTTCTTAAACTTTCAAACTGGAGTGATAAATATGGATATGTTTTCTCTATCCGTCATGAAATTCTATACAAAATAAATATGAAAAATTATGAATACGTGGAAAATTTTTTTTTTTCCAAAAATTGACAGTACCATCGCTTACAGGTATGAAAATTTAAAATCCATACTTTTGTGGAAAATTTTCTTCAGATTCAACCTGGAGGGATAAATATGGATATGTTTTCTCTATCCGTCATGAAATTCTATACAAAGTAAATATGCAAAATTATGAATATGTGGAAAATTTTTTTTTTTTTAAATTGACAGTACCGTCCTTTACAGGTGTAAAAATTTAAAACTGATACTTTAATGGGAAATTTTCTTAATTTTCCAAACTGGAGGGATAAATATGGGTATGTTTTCTCTATCCGTCATGAAATTCTATACAAAATAAATATTAAAAATTATAAATACGTGGAAAAAATTTTTTTTCTAAAAATTGACAGTACCGTTTCTTATAGGTATGAAAATTTAAAATTCATACATTTGTGGGAAATTTTCTTCAGATTCAAACTGGAGGGATAAATATGGATATGTTTTCTCTATCCGTCATGAAATTCTATACAAAATAAATATGAAAAATTATAAATACGTGGAAAAAAATTTTTTTGAAAAAATTGACAGTCCCTTACAGGTATGAAAATTCAAAATTGACACTTTTGTGGGAAATTTTCTCAAAAATTCAAACTGGAGGGATAAATATGGATATGTTTTCTCTATCCGTCATAAAATTCTATACAAAATAAATATGCAAAATTATGAATACGTGGAAAATTTTTTTTTTTTAAAAATTGACAGTACCGTCCCTTACAGGTATGAAAATTTACAATTGATACTTTTGTGGGAAATTTTCTTCAGATTCAAACTGGAGGGATAAATATGGATATGTTTTCTCTATCCGTCATGAAATTCTATACAAAATAAATATGAAAAATTATCAATACGTGAAAAAAAAAATTTTCTAAAAATTGACAGTACCGTCCCTTACAGGTATGAAAATTCAAAATTGATACTTTTGTGGGAAATTTTCTTCAGATTCAAACTGGAGGGATAAATATGGATATGTTTTCTCTATCCGTCATGAAATTCTATACAAAATAAATATGGAAAATTATGAATACGTGCAAAAATTTTTTTTATAAAAATTGACAGTACCGTCCTTTATAGGTATGAAAATTTAAAATCCATACTTTTGTGGGAAATTTTCTTCAGATTCAAACTGGAGGGATAAATATGGATATGTTTTCTCTATCCGTCATGAAATTCTATACAAAATAAATATGAAAAATTATAAATACGTGCAACAAAAATTTTTTCAAAGAATTGACAGTACCGTCCCTTACAGGTACGAAAATTCAAAATTGACACTTTTGTGGGAAATTTTCTTCAGATTCAAACTGGAGGGATAAATATGGAAATGTTTTCTCTATCCGTCTTAAAATTCTATACAAAATAAATATGAAAAATTGCGAATGAGTGGAAAATTTTTTTTTAAAAAATTCACAGTACCGTCCCTTACAGGTATGAAAATTTAAAATTGATACTTTTATGGGAAATTTTCTTCAGATTCAAACTGGAGGGATAAATATGGAAATGTTTTCTCTATCCGTCATAAAATTCTATACAAAATAAATATGAAAAATTATGAATACGTGGAAAAAATTTTTTTTCCAAAAATTGACAGTGCCGTCCCTTATAGGTATGAAAATTTAAAATTCATACTTTTGTGGGAAATTTTCTTCAGATTCAAACTGGCGGGATAAATATGGATATGTTTTCTCTATCCGTCATGAAATTCTATACAAAATAAATATGAAAAATTATAAATACGTGGAAAAATTTTTTTTTCCAAAAATTGACAGTACCGTCCCTTACAGGTATGAAAATTTAAAATTGATACTTTTATGGGAAATTTTCTTCAGATTCAAACTGGAGGGATAAATATGGAAATGTTTTCTCTATCCGTCTTAAAATTCTATACAAAATAAATATGAAAAATTGCGAATGAGTGGAAAATTTTTTTTTTTTAAAAATTGACAGTACCGTCCCTTACAGGTATGAAAATTTAAAATTGATACTTTTATGGGAAATTTTCTTCAGATTCAAACTGGAGGGATAAATATGGATATGCTTTCTCTATCCGTCATGAAATTCTATATAAAATAAATATGAAAAATTATGAATACGTGAAAAAAAATTTTTTCTAAAAATTGACAGTACCGTCCCTTACAGGTATGAAAATTAAAAATTGACACTTTTGTGGAAAATTTTCTTCAGATTCAAACTGGAGGGATAAATATGGATATGTTTTCTCTATCCGTCATGAAATTCTATACAAAATAAATATGCAAAATTATGAATACGTGGAAAAAATTTTTTTTTTAAAAATTGACAGTACCGTCCTTTACAGGTGTAAAAATTTAAAATTGATACTTTAATGGGATATTTTCTTAAACTTTCAAACTGGAGTGATAAATATGGATATGTTTTCTCTATCCGTCATGAAATTCTATACAAAATAAATATGAAAAATTATGAATACGTGAAAAAAAATTTTTTCTAAAAATTGACAGTACCGTCCCTTACAGGTATGAAAATTCAAAATTGACACTTTTGTGGGAAATTTTCTTCAGATTCAAACTGGAGGGATAAATATGGATATGTTTTCTCTATCCGCCATGAAATTCTATACAAAATAAATATGAAAAATTATGAATACGTGGAAAATTTTTTTTTTTCCAAAAATTGACAGTACCATCCCTTACAGGTATGAAAATTTAAAACTGATACTTTTGTGGAAAATTTTCTTACAAGTTCAAACTGGAGGGATAAATATGGAAATGTTTTCTCTATCCGTCATAAAATTCTATACAAAATAAATATGAAAAATTATGAATACGTGGAAAAAT
Organism: Pholcus phalangioides; assembly: GCF_987345545.1. NCBI lineage: Eukaryota > Metazoa > Arthropoda > Arachnida > Araneae > Pholcidae > Pholcus > Pholcus phalangioides. The sequence continues at coordinate 51,718,748 of NW_028301602.1, read as the reverse complement.
TTTTTTTTCAAAAATTGACAGTACCGTCCCTTATAGGTATGAAAATTTAAAATTCATACTTTTGTGGGAAATTTTCTTCAGATTCAAACTGGAGGGATAAATATGGATATGTTTTCTCTATCCGTCATGAAATTCTATACAAAATAAATATTAAAAATTATGAATACGAGAAAAAAAATTTTTTCTAAAAATTGACCGTACCGTCCCTTACAGGTATGAAAATTCAAAATTGACACTTTTGTGGGAAATTTTCTCAAAAATTCAAACTGGAGGGATAAATATGGATATGTTTTCTCTATCCGTCATGAAATTCTATACAAAATAAATGTGCAAAATTATGAATACGTGGAAACTTTTTTTTTTTTTTAAAATTGACAGTACCGTCCCTTACAGGTATGAAAATTTAAAACTGATACTTTTGTGGAAAATTTTCTTAAAAGTTCAAACTGGAGGGATAAATATGTAAATGTTTTCTCTATCCGTCATAAAATTCTATACAAAATAAATATGAAAAATTATGAATACGTGGAAAAAATTTATTTTCCAAAAATTGACAGTACCGCCCCTTATAGAGATGAAAATTTGAAATTCATACTTTTGTGGGAAATTTTCTTCAGATTCAAACTGGAGGAATTAATATGGATATGTTTTCTCTATCCGTTATGAAATTCTATACAAAATAAATATGAAAAATTATAAATACGTGGAAAAATTTTTTTTTCCAAAAATTGACAGTACCATCCCTTACAGGTATGAAAATTTAAAATTGATACTTTTATGGGAAATTTTCTTCAGATTCAAACTGGAGGGATAAATATAGAAATGTTTTCTCTATCCGTCTTAAAATTCTATACAAAATAAATATGAAAAATTGCGAACGAGTTGAAAAATTTTTTTTTTTAAAAATTGACAGTACCGTCCCTTACAGGTATGAAAATTTAAAATTGATACTTTTATGGGAAATTTTCTTCAGATTCAAACTGGAGGGATAAATATGGATATGTTTTCTCTATCCGTCATGAAATTCTATATAAAATAAATATGAAAAATTATGAATACGTGAAAAAAAAAATTTTCTAAAAATTGACAGTACCGTCCCTTACAGGTATGAAAATTCAAAATTGACACTTTTGTGGGAAATTTTCTTCAGATTCAAACTGGAGGGATAAATATGGATATGTTTTCTCTATCCATCATGAAATTCTATACAAAATAAATATGCAAAATTATGAATACGTGGAAAAATTTTTTTTTTTAAAAATTGAAAGTACCGTCCTTTACAGGTGTAAAAATTTAAAATTGATACTTTAATGGGAAATTTTCTTAAACTTTCAAACTGGAGTGATAATATGGATATGTTTTCTCTATCCGTCATGAAATTCTATACAAAATAAATATGAAAAATTATAAATACGTGGAAAAAAATTTTTTTGAAAAAATTGACAGTCCCTTACAGGTATGAAAATTCAAAATTGACACTTTTGTGGGAAATTTTCTCAAAAATTCAAACTGGAGGGATAAATATGGATATGTTTTCTCTATCCGTCATGAAATTCTATACAAAATAAATATGAAAAATTATGAATACGTGGAAAATTTTTTTTTTTGCAAAAATTGACAGTACCATCCCTTACAGGTATGAAAATTTAAAACTGATACTTTTGTGGAAAATTTTCTTACAAGTTCAAACTGGAGGGATAAATATGGAAATGTTTTCTCTATCCGTCATAAAATTCTATACAAAATAAATATGAAAAATTATGAATACGTGGAAAAAATTTTTTTTCCAAAAATTGACAGTGCCGTCCCTTATAGGTATGAAAATTTAAAATTCATACTTTTGTGGGAAATTTTCTTCAGATTCAAACTGGAGGGATAAATATGGAAATGTTTTCTCTATCCGTCATAAAATTCTATACAAAATAAATATGAAAAATTATGAATACGTGGAAAAAATTTTTTTTCCAAAAATTGACAGTACCGCCCCTTATAGGGATGAAAATTTGAAATTCATACTTTTGTGGGAAATTTTCTTCAGATTCAAACTGGAGGAATTAATATGGATATGTTTTCTCTATCCGTCATGAAATTCTATACAAAATAAATATGCAAAATTATGAATACGTGGAAAAATGTTTTTTTCTAAAAATTGACAGTACCGTCCCTTATAGGTATGAAAATTTAAAATCCATACTTTTGTGGGAAATTTTCTTCAGATTCAAACTGGCGGGATAAATATGGATATGTTTTCTCTATCCGTCATGAAATTCTATACAAAATAAATATGAAAAATTATAAATACGTGGAAAAATTTTTTTTTCCAAAAATTGACAGTACCGTCCCTTACAGGTATGAAAATTTAAAATTGATACTTTTATGGGAAATTTTCTTCAGATTCAAACTGGAGGGATAAATATGGAAATGTTTTCTCTATCCGTCTTAAAATTCTATACAAAATAAATATGAAAAATTGCGAATGAGTGGAAAATTTTTTTTTTTTAAAAATTGACAGTACCGTCCCTTACAGGTATGAAAATTTAAAATTGATACTTTTATGGGAAATTTTCTTCAGATTCAAACTGGAGGGATAAATATGGATATGCTTTCTCTATCCGTCATGAAATTCTATATAAAATAAATATGAAAAATTATGAATACGTGAAAAAAAATTTTTTCTAAAAATTGACAGTACCGTCCCTTACAGGTATGAAAATTAAAAATTGACACTTTTGTGGAAAATTTTCTTCAGATTCAAACTGGAGGGATAAATATGGATATGTTTTCTCTATTCGTCATGAAATTCTATACAAAATAAATATGAAAAATTATGAATATATATAAAAAAATTTTTTTCTAAAAATTGACAGTACCGTCCTTTACAGGTGTAAAAATTTAAAATTGATACTTTAATGGGAAATTTTCTTAAACTTTCAAACTGGAGGGATAAATATGGGTATGTTTTCTCTATCCGTCATGAAATTCTATACAAAATAAATATTAAAAATTATAAATACGTGGAAAAATTTTTTTTTCTAAAAATTGACAGTACCGTTTCTTATAGGTATGAAAATTTAAAATTCATACATTTGTGGGAAATTTTCTTCAGATTCAAACTGGAGGAATAAATATGGATATGTTTTCTCTATCCGTCATGAAATTCTATACAAAATAAATATGAAAAATTATAAATACGTGGAAAAAATTTTTTTTGAAAAAATTGACAGTACCGTCCCTTACAGGTATGAAAATTCAAAATTGACACTTTTGTGGGAAATTTTCTCAAAAATTCAAACTGGAGGGATAAATATGGGTATGTTTTCTCTATCCGTCATGAAATTTTATACAAAATAAATATGCAAAATTATGAATACGTGGAAAAATTTTTTTTTTTTTAAAAATTGACAGTACCGTCCTTTACAGGTGTAAAAATTTAAAATTGATACTTTAATGGGAAATTTTCTTAAACTTTCAAACTGGAGGGATAAATATGGATATGTTTTCTCTATCCGTCATGAAATTCTATACAAAATAATTATGAAAAATTATAAATACGTGGAAAAATTTTTTTTTAAATTGTTTAAATTGACCGTCCCTTACAGGTATGAAAATTCAAAATTGACACTTTTGTGGGAAATTTTCTTCAGATTCAAACTGGAGGGATAAATATGGATATGTTTTCTCTATCCGTCATGAAATTCTATACAAAATAAATATGAAAAAATATAAATACATGGAAAAAATTTTTTTTTTTTAAAATTGACAGTACCGTCCTTTATAGGTATGAAAATTTAAAATTCATACTTTTGTGGGAAATTTTCTCAAAAATTCAAACTGGAGGGATAAATATGGATGTTTTCTCTATCCGTCATGAAATTCTATACAAAATAAATATGAAAAATTATGAATACGTGGAAAATTTTTTTTTTCCAAAAATTGACAGTACCATCCCTTACAGGTATGAAAATTTAAAACTGATACTTTTGTGGGAAATTTTCTTCAGATTCAAACTGGAGGGATAAATATAGATATGTTTTCTCTATCCGTCATGAAATTCTATACAAAATAAATATGAAAAATTATAAATATGTGGAAAAAATTCTTTTTCCAAAAATTGACAGTACCGTCCCTTATAGGTATGAAAATTTAAAATTCATACTTTTGTGGGAAATTTTCTTCAGATTCAAACTGGAGGGATATATATGGATATGTTTTCTCTATCCGTCATGAAATTCTATACAAAAGAAATATGAAAAATTATGAATACGTGGAAAAATTTTTTTTTCGAAAAATTGATAGTACCGTCTCTCATAGGTATGAAAATTTAAAATTCATACTTTTGTGGGAAATTTTCTTGAGATTCAAACTGGAGGGATAAATATGGATATGTTTTCTCTATCCGTCATGAAATTCTATACAAAATAAATATGCAAAATTATGAATACGTGGAAAAATTTTTTTTTTTAAAAATTGACAGTACCGTCCGTCCTTTACAGGTGTAAAAATTCAAAATTCATACTTTTGTGGGAAATTTTCTTCAGATTCAAACTGGAGGGATAAATATGGAAATGTTTTCTTTATCCGTCATGAAATTCTATACAAAATAAATATGAAAAATTATAAATATGTGCAAAAAATTCTTTTTCCAAAAATTGACAGTCCCTTATAGGTATGAAAATTTAAAATTCATACTTTTGTGGGAATTTTCTTCAGATTCAAACTGGAGGGATAAATATGGATATGTTTTCTCTATCCGTCATGAAATTCTATATAAAATAAATATGAAAAATTATGAATACGTGAAAAAAAAAATTTTCTAAAAATTGACAGTACCGTCCCTTACAGGTATGAAAATTCAAAATTGACACTTTTGTGGGAAATTTTCTTCAGATTCAAACTGGAGGGATAAATATGGATATGTTTTCTCTATCCATCATGAAATTCTATACAAAATAAATATGCAAAATTATGAATACGTGGAAAAATTTTTTTTTTTAAAAATTGAAAGTACCGTCCTTTACAGGTGTAAAAATTTAAAATTGATACTTTAATGGGAAATTTTCTTAAACTTTCAAACTGGAGTGATAATATGGATATGTTTTCTCTATCCGTCATGAAATTCTATACAAAATAAATATGAAAAATTATAAATACGTGGAAAAAAATTTTTTTGAAAAAATTGACAGTCCCTTACAGGTATGAAAATTCAAAATTGACACTTTTGTGGGAAATTTTCTTACAAGTTCAAACTGGAGGGATAAATATGGAAATGTTTTCTCTATCCGTCATAAAATTCTATACAAAATAAATATGAAAAATTATGAATACGTGGAAAAAATTTTTTTTCCAAAAATTGACAGTGCCGTCCCTTATAGGTATGAAAATTTAAAATTCATACTTTTGTGGGAAATTTTCTTCAGATTCAAACTGGCGGGATAAATATGGATATGTTTTCTCTATCCGTCATGAAATTCTATACAAAATAAATATGAAAAATTATAAATACGTGGAAAAATTTTTTTTTCCAAAAATTGACAGTACCGTCCCTTACAGGTATGAAAATTTAAAATTGATACTTTTATGGGAAATTTTCTTCAGATTCAAACTGGAGGGATAAATATGGAAATGTTTTCTCTATCCGTCTTAAAATTCTATACAAAATAAATATGAAAAATTGCGAATGAGTGGAAAATTTTTTTTTTTTAAAAATTGACAGTACCGTCCCTTACAGGTATGAAAATTTAAAATTGATACTTTTATGGGAAATTTTCTTCAGATTCAAACTGGAGGGATAAATATGGATATGTTTTCTCTATCCGTCATGAAATTCTATACAAAATAAATATGCAAAATTATGAATACGTGGAAAATTTTTTTTTTTAAAAATTGACAGTACCGTCCTTTACAGGTGTAAAAATTTAAAATTGATACTTTAATGGGAAATTTTCTTAAACTTTCAAACTGGAGTGATAAATATGGATATGTTTTCTCTATCCGTCATGAAATTCTATACAAAATAAATATGAAAAATTATGAATACGTGAAAAAAATTTTTTTCTAAAAATTGACAGTACCGTCCCTTACAGGTATGAAAATTCAAAATTGACACTTTTGTGGGAAATTTTCTTCAGATTCAAACTGGAGGGATAAATATGGATATGTTTTCTCTATCCGTCATGAAATTCTATACAAAATAAATATGCAAAATTATGAATACGTGGAAAATTTTTTTTTTTCCAAAAATTGACAGTACCATCCCTTACAGGTATGAAAATTTAAAACTGATACTTTTGTGGAAAATTTTCTTACAAGTTCAAACTGGAGGGATAAATATGGAAATGTTTTCTCTATCCGTCATAAAATTCTATACAAAATAAATATGAAAAATTATGAATACGTGGAAAAAATTTTTTTTCCAAAAATTGACAGTACCGTCCCTTATAGGTATGAAAATTTAAAATTCATACTTTTGTGGGAAATTTTCTTCAGATTCAAACTGGAGGGATAAATATGGATATGTTTTCTCTATCCGTCATGAAATTCTATACAAAATAAATATTAAAAATTATGAATACGTGGAAAAATTTTTTTTTTTTAAAATTGACAGTACCGTCCTTTACAGGTGTAAAAATTTAAAATTGATACTTTAATGGGAAATTTTCTTAAACTTTCAAACTGGAGTGATAAATATGGATATGTTTTCTCTATCCGTCATGAAATTCTATACAAAATAAATATGAAAAATTATGAATACGTGGAAAATTTTTTTTTTTCCAAAAATTGACAGTACCATCCATTACAGGTATGAAAATTTAAAACTGATACTTTTGTGGAAAATTTTCTTACAAGTTCAAACTGGAGGGATAAATATGGAAATGTTTTCTCTATCCGTCATAAAATTCTATACAAAATAAATATGAAAAATTATGAATACGTGGAAAAAATTTTTTTTCAAAAATTGACAGTACCGTCCCTTATAGGTATGAAAATTTAAAATTCATACATTTGTGGGAAATTTTCTTCAGATTCAAACTGGAGGGATAAATATGGATATGTTTTCTCTATCCGTCATGAAATTCTATACAAAATAAATATGAAAAATTATAAATACGTGGAAAAAAATTTTTTTGAAAAAATTGACAGTCCCTTACAGGTATGAATATTCAAAATTGACACTTTTGTGGGAAATTTTCTCAAAAATTCAAACTGGAGGGATAAATATGGATATGTTTTCTCTATCCGTCATAAAATTCTATACAAAATAAATATGCAAAATTATGAATACGTGGAAAATTTTTTTTTTTAAAAATTGACAGTACCGTCCTTTACAGGTGTAAAAATTTAAAATTGATACTTTAATGGGAAATTTTCTTAAACTTTCAAACTGGAGTGATAAATATGGATATGTTTTCTCTATCCGTCATGAAATTCTATACAAAATAAATATGAAAAATTATGAATACGTGAAAAAAATTTTTTTCTAAAAATTGACAGTACCGTCCCTTACAGGTATGAAAATTCAAAATTGACACTTTTGTGGGAAATTTTCTTCAGATTCAAACTGGAGGGATAAATATGGATATGTTTTCTCTATCCGTCATGAAATTCTATACAAAATAAATATGCAAAATTATGAATACGTGGAAAATTTTTTTTTTTCCAAAAATTGACAGTACCATCCCTTACAGGTATGAAAATTTAAAACTGATACTTTTGTGGAAAATTTTCTTACAAGTTCAAACTGGAGGGATAAATATGGAAATGTTTTCTCTATCCGTCATAAAATTCTATACAAAATAAATATGAAAAATTATGAATACGTGGAAAAAATTTTTTTTCCAAAAATTGACAGTACCGTCCCTTATAGGTATGAAAATTTAAAATTCATACTTTTGTGGGAAATTTTCTTCAGATTCAAACTGGAGGGATAAATATGGATATGTTTTCTCTATCCGTCATGAAATTCTATACAAAATAAATATTAAAAATTATGAATACGTGGAAAAATTTTTTTTTTTTAAAATTGACAGTACCGTCCTTTACAGGTGTAAAAATTTAAAATTGATACTTTAATGGGAAATTTTCTTAAACTTTCAAACTGGAGTGATAAATATGGATATGTTTTCTCTATCCGTCATGAAATTCTATACAAAATAAATATGAAAAATTATGAATACGTGGAAAATTTTTTTTTTTCCAAAAATTGACAGTACCATCCATTACAGGTATGAAAATTTAAAACTGATACTTTTGTGGAAAATTTTCTTACAAGTTCAAACTGGAGGGATAAATATGGAAATGTTTTCTCTATCCGTCATAAAATTCTATACAAAATAAATATGAAAAATTATGAATACGTGGAAAAAATTTTTTTTCCAAAAATTGACAGTACCGTCCCTTATAGGTATGAAAATTTAAAATTCATACTTTTGTGGGAAATTTTCTTCAGATTCAAACTGGAGGGATAAATATGGATATGTTTTCTCTATCCGTCATGAAATTCTATACAAAATAAATATTAAAAATTATGAATACGTGGAAAAATTTTTTTTTTTTAAAATTGACAGTACCGTCCTTTACAGGTGTAAAAATTTAAAATTGATACTTTAATGGGAAATTTTCTTAAACTTTCAAACTGGAGTGATAAATATGGATATGTTTTCTCTATCCGTCATGAAATTCTATACAAAATAAATATGAAAAATTATGAATACGTGGAAAATTTTTTTTTTTCCAAAAATTGACAGTACCATCCATTACAGGAATGAAAATTTAAAACTGATACTTTTGTGGAAAATTTTCTTACAAGTTCAAACTGGAGGGATAAATATGGAAATGTTTTCTCTATCCGTCATAAAATTATATACAAAATAAATATGAAAAATTATGAATACGTGGAAAAAATTTTTTTTCAAAAATTGACAGTACCGTCCCTTATAGGTATGAAAATTTAAAATTCATACATTTGTGGGAAATTTTCTTCAGATTCAAACTGGAGGGATAAATATGGATATGTTTTCTCTATCCGTCATGAAATTCTATACAAAATAAATATGAAAAATTATAAATACGTGGAAAAAAATTTTTTTGAAAAAATTGACAGTCCCTTACAGGTATGAATATTCAAAATTGACACTTTTGTGGGAAATTTTCTCAAAAATTCAAACTGGAGGGATAAATATGGATATGTTTTCTCTATCCGTCATAAAATTCTATACAAAATAAATATGCAAAATTATGAATACGTGGAAAATTTTTTTTTTTTAAAAATTGACAGTACCGTCCCTTACAGGTATGAAAATTTACAATTGATACTTTTGTGGGAAATTTTCTTCAGATTCAAACTGGAGGGATAAATATGGAAATGTTTTCTCTATCCGTCTTAAAATTCTATACAAAATAAATATGAAAAATTGCGAATGAGAGGAAAAATTTTTTTTTTTAAAATTGACAGTACCGTCCCTTACAGGTATGAAAATTTAAAATTGATACTTTTATGGGAAATTTTCTTTAGATTCAAACTGGAGGGATAAATATGGATATGTTTTCTCTATCCGTCATGAAATTCTATACAAAATAAATATTAAAAATTATAAATACGTGGAAAAAATTTTTTTTCTAAAAATTGACAATACCGTCCCTTATAGGGATGAAAATTTGAAATTCATACTTTTGTGGGAAATTTTCTTCAGATTCAAACTGGAGTGATAAATATGGATATGTTTTCTCTATCCGTCATGAAATTCTATACAAAATAAATATAAAAAATTATGAATAAGTGAAAAAAAATTTTTTCTAAAAATTGACAGTACCGTCCCTTACAGGTATGAAAATTTAAAATTGATACATTTATGGGAAATTTTCTTCAGATTCAAACTGGAGGGATAAATATGGATATGTTTTCTCTATCCGTCATGAAATTCTATACAAAATAAATATAAAAAATTATGAATAAGTGAAAAAAAATTTTTTCAAAGAATTGACAGTACCGTCCCTTACAGGTACGAAAATTCAAAATTGACACTTTTGTGGGAAATTTTCTTCAGATTCAAACTGGAGGGATAAATATGGAAATGTTTTCTCTATCCGTCTTAAAATTCTATACAAAATAAATATGAAAAATTGCGAATGAGTGGAAAATTTTTTTTAAAAAAATTCACAGTACCGTCCCTTACAGGTATGAAAATTTAAAATTGATACTTTTATGGGAAATTTTCTTCAGATTCAAACTGGAGGGATAAATATGGATATGTTTTCTCTATCCGTCATGAAATTCTATACAAAATAAATATGAAAAATTATGAATACGTGGAAACATTTTTTTTTCTAAAAATTGACAGTCCCTTATAGGTATGAAAATTTAAAATCCATACTTTTGTGGGAAATTTTCTTCAGATTCAAACTGGCGGGATAAATATGGATATGTTTTCTCTATCCGTCATGAAATTCTATACAAAATAAATATTAAAAATTATGAATACGAGAAAAAAAAATTTTTCTAAAAATTGACCGTACCGTCCCTTACAGGTATGAAAATTCAAAATTGACACTTTTGTGGGAAATTTTCTCAAAAATTCAAACTGGAGGGATAAATATGGATATGTTTTCTCTATCCGTCATGAAATTCTATACAAAATAAATATGCAAAATTATGAATACGTGGAAACTTTTTTTTTTTTTTAAAATTGACAGTACCGTCCCTTACAGGTATGAAAATTTAAAACTGATACTTTTGTGGAAAATTTTCTTAAAAGTTCAAACTGGAGGGATAAATATGTAAATGTTTTCTCTATCCGTCATAAAATTCTATACAAAATAAATATGAAAAATTATGAATACGTGGAAAAAATTTATTTTCCAAAAATTGACAGTACCGCCCCTTATAGAGATGAAAATTTGAAATTCATACTTTTGTGGGAAATTTTCTTCAGATTCAAACTGGAGGAATTAATATGGATATGTTTTCTCTATCCGTCATGAAATTCTATACAAAATAAATATGAAAAATTATAAATACGTGGAAAAATTTTTTTTTCCAAAAATTGACAGTACCGTCCCTTACAGGTATGAAAATTTAAAATTGATACTTTTATGGGAAATTTTCTTCAGATTCAAACTGGAGGGATAAATATAGAAATGTTTTCTCTATCCGTCTTAAAATTCTATACAAAATAAATATGAAAAATTGCGAACGAGTTGAAAAATTTTTTTTTTTAAAAATTGACAGTACCATCCCTTACAGGTATGAAAATTTAAAATTGATACTTTTATGGGAAATTTTCTTCAGATTCAAACTGGAGGGATAAATATGGATATGTTTTCTCTATCCGTCATGAAATTCTATATAAAATAAATATGAAAAATTATGAATACGTGAAAAAAAAAAATTTCTAAAAATTGACAGTACCGTCCCTTACAGGTATGAAAATTCAAAATTGACAATTTTGTGGGAAATTTTCTTCAGATTCAAACTGGAGGGATAAATATGGATATGTTTTCTCTATCCGTCATGAAATTCTATACAAAATAAATATGCAAAATTATGAATACGTGGAAAAATTTTTTTTTTAAAAAATTGACAGTACCGTCCTTTACAGGTGTAAAAATTTAAAATTGATACTTTAATGGGAAATTTTCTTAAACTTTCAAACTGGAGTGATAAATATGGATATGTTTTCTCTATCCGTCATGAAATTCTATACAAAATAAATATGAAAAATTATGAATACGTGGAAAATTTTTTTTTTTCCAAAAATTGACAGTACCATCAATTACAGGTATGAAAATTTAATACTGATACTTTTGTGGAAAATTTTCTTACAAGTTCAAACTGGAGGGATAAATATGAAAATGTTTCCTCTATCCGTCATAAAATTCTATACAAAATAAATATGAAAAATTATGAATACATGGAAAATTTTTTTTTTCCAAAAATTGACAGTGCCGTCCCTTATAGGTATGAAAATTTAAAATTCATACTTTTGTGGGAAATTTTCTTCAGATTCAAACTGGAGGGATAAATATGGAAATGTTTTCTCTATCCGTCATAAAATTCTATACAAAATAAATATGAAAAATTATGAATACGTGGAAAAAATTTTTTTTCCAAAAATTGACAGTACCGCCCCTTATAGGGATGAAAATTTGAAATTCATACTTTTGTGGGAAATTTTCTTCAGATTCAAACTGGAGGAATTAATATGGATATGTTTTCTCTATCCGTCATGAAATTCTATACAAAATAAATATGCAAAATTATGAATACGTGGAAAAATGTTTTTTTCTAAAAATTGACAGTACCGTCCCTTATAGGTATGAAAATTTAAAATCCATACTTTTGTGGGAAATTTTCTTCAGATTCAAACTGGCGGGATAAATATGGATATGTTTTCTCTATCCGTCATGAAATTCTATACAAAATAAATATGAAAAATTATAAATACGTGGAAAAATTTTTTTTTCCAAAAATTGACAGTACCGTCCCTTACAGGTATGAAAATTTAAAATTGATACTTTTATGGGAAATTTTCTTCAGATTCAAACTGGAGGGATAAATATGGAAATGTTTTCTCTATCCGTCTTAAAATTCTATACAAAATAAATATGAAAAATTGCGAATGAGTGGAAAATTTTTTTTTTTTAAAAATTGACAGTACCGTCCCTTACAGGTATGAAAATTTAAAATTGATACTTTTATGGGAAATTTTCTTCAGATTCAAACTGGAGGGATAAATATGGATATGTTTTCTCTATCCGTCATGAAATTCTATATAAAATAAATATGAAAAATTATGAATACGTGAAAAAAATTTTTTTCTAAAAATTGACAGTACCGTCCCTTACAGGTATGAAAATTCAAAATTGACACTTTTGTGGAAAATTTTCTTCAGATTCAAACTGGAGGGATAAATATGGATATGTTTTCTCTATCCGTCATGAAATTCTATACAAAATAAATATGAAAAATTATGAATACGTGGAAAATTTTTTTTTTCCAAAAATTGACAGTACCATCCCTTACAGGTATGAAAATTTAAAACTGATACTTTTGTGGAAAATTTTCTTACAAGTTCAAACTGGAGGGATAAATATGGAAATGTTTTCTCTATCCGTCATAAAATTCTATACAAAATAAATATGAAAAATTATGAATACGTGGAAAAAATTTTTTTTCCAAAAATTGACAGTACAGTCCCTTATAGGTATGAAAATTTAAAATTCATACTTTTGTGGGAAATTTTCTTCAGATTCAAACTGGAGGGATAAATATGGATATGTTTTCTCTATCCGTCATGAAATTCTATACAAAATAAATATTAAAAATTATGAATACGTGGAAAAATTTTTTTTTTTAAAAATTGACAGTACCGTCCTTTACAGGTGTAAAAATTTAAAATTGATACTTTAATGGGAAATTTTCTTAAACTTTCAAACTGGAGTGATAAATATGGATATGTTTTCTCTATCCGTCATGAAATTCTATACAAAATAAATATGAAAAATTATGAATACGTGGAAAATTTTTTTTTTTCCAAAAATTGACAGTACCATCCCTTACAGGTATGAAAATTTAAAACTGATACTTTTGTGGAAAATTTTCTTACAAGTTCAAACTGGAGGGATAAATATGGAAATGTTTTCTCTATCCGTCATAAAATTCTATACAAAATAAATATGAAAAATTATGAATACGTGGAAAAAATTTATTTTCCAAAAATTGACAGTAACGCCCCTTATAGAGATGAAAATTTGAAATTCATACTTTTGTGGGAAATTTTCTTCAGATTCAAACTGGAGGAATTAATATGGATATGTTTTCTCTATCCGTCATGAAATTCTATACAAAATAAATATGAAAAATTATAAATACGTGGAAAAAATTTTTTTTCCAAAAATTGACAGTACCGTCCCTTACAGGTATGAAAATTTAAAATTGATACTTTTATGGGAAATTTTCTTCAGATTCAAACTGGAGGGATAAATATAGAAATGTTTTCTCTATCCGTCTTAAAATTCTATACAAAATAAATATGAAAAATTGCGAACGAGTTGAAAAATTTTTTTTTTTAAAAATTGACAGTACCGTCCCTTACAGGTATGAAAATTTAAAATTGATACTTTTATGGGAAATTTTCTTCAGATTCAAACTGGAGGGATAAATATGGATATGTTTTCTCTATCCGTCATGAAATTCTATATAAAATAAATATGAAAAATTATGAATACGTGAAAAAAAAAATTTTCTAAAAATTGACAGTACCGTCCCTTGTAAGTATGAAAATTCAAAATTGACACTTTTGTGGGAAATTTTCTTCAGATTCAAACTGGAGGGATAAATATGGATATGTTTTCTCTATCCGTCATGAAATTCTATACAAAATAAATATGCAAAATTATGAATACGTGGAAAAATTTTTTTTTTTAAAAATTGACAGTACCGTCCTTTACAGGTGTAAAAATTTAAAATTGATACTTTAATGGGAAATTTTCTTAAACTTTCAAACTGGAGTGATAAATATGGATATGTTTTCTCTATCCGTCATGAAATTCTATACAAAATAAATATGAAAAATTATGAATACGTGGAAAATTTTTTTTTTTCCAAAAATTGACAGTACCATCCCTTACAGGTATGAAAATTTAAAACTGATACTTTTGTGGAAAATTTTCTTACAAGTTCAAACTGGAGGGATAAATATGGAAATGTTTTCTCTATCCGTCATAAAATTCTATACAAAATAAATATGAAAAATTATGAATACGTGGAAAAATTTTTTTTTCCAAAAATTGACAGTGCCGTCCCTTATAGGTATGAAAATTTAAAATTCATACTTTTGTGGGAAATTTTCTTCAGATTCAAACTGGAGGGATAAATATGGAAATGTTTTCTCTATCCGTCATAAAATTCTATACAAAATAAATATGAAAAATTATGAATACGTGGAAAAAATTTTTTTTCCAAAAATTGACAGTACCGCCCCTTATAGGGATGAAAATTTGAAATTCATACTTTTGTGGGAAATTTTCTTCAGATTCAAACTGGAGGAATTAATATGGATATGTTTTCTCTATCCGTCATGAAATTCTATACAAAATAAATATGCAAAATTATGAATACGTGGAAAAATGTTTTTTTCTAAAAATTGACAGTATCGTCCCTTATAGGTATGAAAATTTAAAATCCATACTTTTGTGGGAAATTTTCTTCAGATTCAAACTGGCGGGATAAATATGGATATGTTTTCTCTATCCGTCATGAAATTCTATACAAAATAAATATGAAAAATTATAAATACGTGGAAAAATTTTTTTTTCCAAAAATTGACAGTACCGTCCCTTACAGGTATGAAAATTTAAAATTGATACTTTTATGGGAAATTTTCTTCAGATACAAACTGGAGGGATAAATATGGAAATGTTTTCTCTATCCGTCTTAAAATTCTATACAAAATAAATATGAAAAATTGCGAATGAGTGGAAAATTTTTTTTTTTTTAAAAATTGACAGTACCGTCCCTTACAGGTATGAAAATTTAAAATTGATACTTTTATGGGAAATTTTCTTCAGATTCAAACTGGAGGGATAAATATGGATATGTTTTCTCTATCCGTCATGAAATTCTATATAAAATAAATATGAAAAATTATGAATACGTGAAAAAAAATTTTTTCTAAAAATTGACAGTACCGTCCCTTACAGGTATGAAAATTCAAAATTGACACTTTTGTGGAAAATTTTCTTCAGATTCAAACTGGAGGGATAAATATGGATATGTTTTCTCTATCCGTCATGAAATTCTATACAAAATAAATATGCAAAATTATGAATACGTGGAAAAATTTTTTTTTTTAAAAATTGACAGTACCGTCTTTTACAGGTGTAAAAATTTAAAATTGATACTTTAATGGGAAATTTTCTTAAACTTTCAAACTGGAGTGATAATATGGATATGTTTTCTCTATCCGTCATGAAATTCTATACAAAATAAATATGAAAAATTATGAATACGTGGAAAATTTTTTTTTTTCCAAAAATTGACAGTACCATCCCTTACAGGTATGAAAATTTAAAACTGATACTTTTGTGGAAAATTTTCTTACAAGTTCAAACTGGAGGGATAAATATGGAAATGTTTTCTCTATCCGTCATAAAATTCTATACAAAATAAATATGAAAAATTATGAATACGTGGAAAAAATTTTTTTTCCAAAAATTGACAGTACCGTCCCTTATAGGTATGAAAATTTAAAATTCATACTTTTGTGGGAAATTTTCTTCAGATTCAAACTGGAGGGATAAATATGGATATGTTTTCTCTATCCGTCATGAAATTCTATACAAAATAAATATTAAAAATTATGAATACGTGGAAAAATTTTTTTTTTAAAAATTGACAGTACCGTCCTTTACAGGTGTAAAAATTTAAAATTGATACTTTAATGGGAAATTTTCTTAAACTTTCAAACTGGAGTGATAAATATGGATATGTTTTCTCTATCCGTCATGAAATTCTATACAAAATAAATATGAAAAATTATGAATACGTGGAAAATTTTTTTTTTTCCAAAAATTGACAGTACCGTCCCTTACAGGTATGAAAATTTAAAACTGATACTTTTGTGGAAAATTTTCTTAAAAGTTCAAACTGGAGGGATAAATATGTAAATGTTTTCTCTATCCGTCATAAAATTCTATACAAAATAAATATGAAAAATTATGAATACGTGGAAAAAATTTATTTTCCAAAAATTGACAGTACCGCCCCTTATAGAGATGAAAATTTGAAATTCATACTTTTGTGGGAAATTTTCTTCAGATTCAAACTGGAGGAATTAATATGGATATGTTTTCTCTATCCGTCATGAAATTCTATACAAAATAAATATGAAAAATTATAAATACGTGGAAAAATTTTTTTTTCCAAAAATTGACAGTACCGTCCCTTACAGGTATGAAAATTTAAAATTGATACTTTTATGGGAAATTTTCTTCAGATTCAAACTGGAGGGATAAATATGGATATGTTTTCTCTATCCGTCATGAAATTCTATATAAAATAAATATGAAAAATTATGAATACGTGAAAAAAAAAATTTTCTAAAAATTGACAGTACCGTCCCTTACAGGTATGAAAATTCAAAATTGACACTTTTGTGGGAAATTTTCTTCAGATTCAAACTGGAGGGATAAATATGGATATGTTTTCTCTATCCGTCATGAAATTCTATACAAAATAAATATGCAAAATTATGAATACGTGGAAAAATTTTTTTTTTTAAAAATTGACAGTACCGTCCTTTACAGGTGTAAAAATTTAAAATTGATACTTTAATGGGAAATTTTTTTAAACTTTCAAACTGGAGTGATAAATATGGATATGTTTTCTCTATCCGTCATGAAATTCTATACAAAATAAATATGCAAAATTATGAATACGTGAAAAAAAAAATTTCTAAAAATTGACAGTACCGTCCCTTATAGGTATGAAAATTTAAAATCCATACTTTTGTGGGAAATTTTCTTCAGATTCAAACTGGCGGGATAAATATGGATATGTTTTCTCTATCCGTCATGAAATTCTATACAAAATAAATATGAAAAATTATAAATACGTGGAAAAATTTTTTTTTCCAAAAATTGACAGTACCGTCCCTTACAGGTATGAAAATTTAAAATTGATACTTTTATGGGAAATTTTCTTCAGATTCAAACTGGAGGGATAAATATGGAAATGTTTTCTCTATCCGTCTGAAAATTCTATACAAAATAAATATGAAAAATTATGAATACGTGGAAAAATTTTTTTTTCAAAAATTGACAGTACCGTCCCTTATAGGTATGAAAATTTAAAATTCATACTTTTGTGGGAAATTTTCTTCAGATTCAAACTGGAGGAATTAATATGTATATGTTTTCTCTATCCGTCATGAAATTCTATACAAAATAAATATGCAAAATTATGAATACGTGGAAAAATGTTTTTTTCTAAAAATTGACAGTACCGTCCCTTATAGGTATGAAAATTTAAAATTGATACTTTTATGGGAAATTTTCTTCAGATTCAAACTGGAGGGATAAATATGGAAATGTTTTCTCTATCCGTCTGAAAATTCTATACAAAATAAATATGAAAAATTATGAATACGTGGAAAAATTTTTTTTTCAAAAATTGACAGTACCGTCCCTTATAGGTATGAAAATTTAAAATTCATACTTTTGTGGGAAATTTTCTTCAGATTCAAACTGGAGGAATTAATATGTATATGTTTTCTCTATCCGTCATGAAATTCTATACAAAATAAATATGAAAAATTATGAATACGTGGAAAAATTTTTTTTTCCAAAAATTGACAGTGCCGTCCCTTATAGGTATGAAAATTTAAAATTCATACTTTTGTGGGAAATTTTCTTCAGATTCAAACTGGAGGGATAAATATGGAAATGTTTTCTCTATCCGTCATAAAATTCTATACAAAATAAATATGAAAAATTATGAATACGTGGAAAAATTTTTTTTTTTTAAAAATTGACAGTACCGTCCCTTACAGGTATGAAAATTTAAAATTGATACTTTTATGGGAAATTTTCTTCAGATTCAAACTGGAGGGATAAATATGGATATGTTTTCTCTATCCGTCATGAAATTCTATATAAAATAAATATGAAAAATTATGAATACGTGAAAAAAATTTTTTTCTAAAAATTGACAGTACCGTCCCTTACAGGTATGAAAATTCAAAATTGACACTTTTGTGGGAAATTTTCTTCAGATTCAAACTGGAGGGATAAATATGGATATGTTTTCTCTATCCGTCATGAAATTCTATACAAAATAAATATGCAAAATTATGAATACGTGGAAAAATTTTTTTTTTTAAAAATTGACAGTACCGTCCTTTACAGGTGTAAAAATTTAAAATTGATACTTTAATGGGAAATTTTCTTAAACTTTCAAACTGGAGTGATAATATGGATATGTTTTCTCTATCCGTCATGAAATTCTATACAAAATAAATATGAAAAATTATGAATACGTGAAAAAAATTTTTTTCTAAAAATTGACAGTACCGTCCCTTATAGGTATGAAAATTTAAAATCCATACTTTTGTGGGAAATTTTCTTCAGATTCAAACTGGCGGGATAAATATGGATATGTTTTCTCTATCCGTCATGAAATTCTATACAAAATAAATATGAAAAATTATAAATACGTGGAAAAATTTTTTTTTCCAAAAATTGACAGTACCGTCCCTTACAGGTATGAAAATTTAAAATTGATACTTTTATGGGAAATTTTCTTCAGATTCAAACTGGAGGGATAAATATGGAAATGTTTTCTCTATCCGTCTGAAAATTCTATACAAAATAAATATGAAAAATTGCGAATGAGTGGAAAAAATTTTTTTTTTAAAAATTGACAGTACCGTCCCTTACAGGTATGAAAATTTAAAATTGATACTTTTATGGGAAATTTTCTTCAGATTCAAACTGGAGGGATAAATATGGATATGTTTCCTCTATCCGTCATGAAATTCTATATAAAATAGATATGAAAAATCATGAATACGTGGAAAAAATTTTTTTGAAAAAATTGACATTACCGTAACCTTTACAGGTGTAAAAATTTAAAATTGATACTTTAATGGGAAATTTTCTTAAACTTTCAAACTGGAGGGATAAATATGGATATGTTTTCTCTATATGTCATGAAATTCTATACAAAATAATTATGAAAAATTATAAATACGTGGAAAAAATTTTTTTTTTAAAAATTGACAGTACCGTCCTTTACAGGTGTAAAAATTTAAAATTGATACTTTAATGGGATATTTTCTTAAACTTTCAAACTGGAGTGATAAATATGGATATGTTTTCTCTATCCGTCATGAAATTCTATACAAAATAAATATGAAAAATTATGAATACGTGAAAAAAAATTTTTTCTAAAAATTGACAGTACCGTCCCTTACAGGTATGAAAATTCAAAATTGACACTTTTGTGGGAAATTTTCTTCAGATTCAAACTGGAGGGATAAATATGGATATGTTTTCTCTATCCGCCATGAAATTCTATACAAAATAAATATGAAAAATTATGAATACGTGGAAAATTTTTTTTTTTCCAAAAATTGACAGTACCATCCCTTACAGGTATGAAAATTTAAAACTGATACTTTTGTGGAAAATTTTCTTACAAGTTCAAACTGGAGGGATAAATATGGAAATGTTTTCTCTATCCGTCATAAAATTCTATACAAAATAAATATGAAAAATTATGAATACGTGGAAAAATTTTTTTTTCAAAAATTGACAGTACCGTCCCTTATAGGTATGAAAATTTAAAATTCATACTTTTGTGGGAAATTTTCTTCAGATTCAAACTGGAGGGATAAATATGGATATGTTTTCTCTATCCGTCATGAAATTCTATACAAAATAAATATTAAAAATTATGAATACGAGAAAAAAAATTTTTTCTAAAAATTGACCGTACCGTCCCTTACAGGTATGAAAATTCAAAATTGACACTTTTGTGGGAAATTTTCTCAAAAATTCAAACTGGAGGGATAAATATGGATATGTTTTCTCTATCCGTCATGAAATTCTATACAAAATAAATGTGCAAAATTATGAATACGTGGAAACTTTTTTTTTTTTTTAAAATTGACAGTACCGTCCCTTACAGGTATGAAAATTTAAAACTGATACTTTTGTGGAAAATTTTCTTAAAAGTTCAAACTGGAGGGATAAATATGTAAATGTTTTCTCTATCCGTCATAAAATTCTATACAAAATAAATATGAAAAATTATGAATACGTGGAAAAAATTTATTTTCCAAAAATTGACAGTACCGCCCCTTATAGAGATGAAAATTTGAAATTCATACTTTTGTGGGAAATTTTCTTCAGATTCAAACTGGAGGAATTAATATGGATATGTTTTCTCTATCCGTTATGAAATTCTATACAAAATAAATATGAAAAATTATAAATACGTGGAAAAATTTTTTTTTCCAAAAATTGACAGTACCATCCCTTACAGGTATGAAAATTTAAAATTGATACTTTTATGGGAAATTTTCTTCAGATTCAAACTGGAGGGATAAATATAGAAATGTTTTCTCTATCCGTCTTAAAATTCTATACAAAATAAATATGAAAAATTGCGAACGAGTTGAAAAATTTTTTTTTTTAAAAATTGACAGTACCGTCCCTTACAGGTATGAAAATTTAAAATTGATACTTTTATGGGAAATTTTCTTCAGATTCAAACTGGAGGGATAAATATGGATATGTTTTCTCTATCCGTCATGAAATTCTATATAAAATAAATATGAAAAATTATGAATACGTGAAAAAAAAAATTTTCTAAAAATTGACAGTACCGTCCCTTACAGGTATGAAAATTCAAAATTGACACTTTTGTGGGAAATTTTCTTCAGATTCAAACTGGAGGGATAAATATGGATATGTTTTCTCTATCCATCATGAAATTCTATACAAAATAAATATGCAAAATTATGAATACGTGGAAAAATTTTTTTTTTTAAAAATTGAAAGTACCGTCCTTTACAGGTGTAAAAATTTAAAATTGATACTTTAATGGGAAATTTTCTTAAACTTTCAAACTGGAGTGATAATATGGATATGTTTTCTCTATCCGTCATGAAATTCTATACAAAATAAATATGAAAAATTATAAATACGTGGAAAAAAATTTTTTTGAAAAAATTGACAGTCCCTTACAGGTATGAAAATTCAAAATTGACACTTTTGTGGGAAATTTTCTCAAAAATTCAAACTGGAGGGATAAATATGGATATGTTTTCTCTATCCGTCATGAAATTCTATACAAAATAAATATGAAAAATTATGAATACGTGGAAAATTTTTTTTTTTGCAAAAATTGACAGTACCATCCCTTACAGGTATGAAAATTTAAAACTGATACTTTTGTGGAAAATTTTCTTACAAGTTCAAACTGGAGGGATAAATATGGAAATGTTTTCTCTATCCGTCATAAAATTCTATACAAAATAAATATGAAAAATTATGAATACGTGGAAAAAATTTTTTTTCCAAAAATTGACAGTGCCGTCCCTTATAGGTATGAAAATTTAAAATTCATACTTTTGTGGGAAATTTTCTTCAGATTCAAACTGGAGGGATAAATATGGAAATGTTTTCTCTATCCGTCATAAAATTCTATACAAAATAAATATGAAAAATTATGAATACGTGGAAAAAATTTTTTTTCCAAAAATTGACAGTACCGCCCCTTATAGGGATGAAAATTTGAAATTCATACTTTTGTGGGAAATTTTCTTCAGATTCAAACTGGAGGAATTAATATGGATATGTTTTCTCTATCCGTCATGAAATTCTATACAAAATAAATATGCAAAATTATGAATACGTGGAAAAATGTTTTTTTCTAAAAATTGACAGTACCGTCCCTTATAGGTATGAAAATTTAAAATCCATACTTTTGTGGGAAATTTTCTTCAGATTCAAACTGGCGGGATAAATATGGATATGTTTTCTCTATCCGTCATGAAATTCTATACAAAATAAATATGAAAAATTATAAATACGTGGAAAAATTTTTTTTTCCAAAAATTGACAGTACCGTCCCTTACAGGTATGAAAATTTAAAATTGATACTTTTATGGGAAATTTTCTTCAGATTCAAACTGGAGGGATAAATATGGAAATGTTTTCTCTATCCGTCTTAAAATTCTATACAAAATAAATATGAAAAATTGCGAATGAGTGGAAAATTTTTTTTTTTTAAAAATTGACAGTACCGTCCCTTACAGGTATGAAAATTTAAAATTGATACTTTTATGGGAAATTTTCTTCAGATTCAAACTGGAGGGATAAATATGGATATGCTTTCTCTATCCGTCATGAAATTCTATATAAAATAAATATGAAAAATTATGAATACGTGAAAAAAAATTTTTTCTAAAAATTGACAGTACCGTCCCTTACAGGTATGAAAATTAAAAATTGACACTTTTGTGGAAAATTTTCTTCAGATTCAAACTGGAGGGATAAATATGGATATGTTTTCTCTATCCGTCATGAAATTCTATACAAAATAAATATGCAAAATTATGAATACGTGGAAAAATTTTTTTTTTTAAAAATTGACAGTACCGTCCTTTACAGGTGTAAAAATTTAAAATTGATACTTTAATGGGAAATTTTCTTAAACTTTCAAACTGGAGTGATAAATATGGATATGTTTTCTCTATCCGTCATGAAATTCTATACAAAATAAATATGAAAAATTATGAATACGTGAAAAAAAATTTTTTCTAAAAATTGACAGTACCGTCCCTTACAGGTATGAAAATTCAAAATTGACACTTTTGTGGGAAATTTTCTTCAGATTCAAACTGGAGGGATAAATATGGATATGTTTTCTCTATCCGCCATGAAATTCTATACAAAATAAATATGAAAAATTATGAATACGTGGAAAATTTTTTTTTTTCCAAAAATTGACAGTACCATCCCTTACAGGTATGAAAATTTAAAACTGATACTTTTGTGGAAAATTTTCTTAAACTTTCAAACTGGAGTGATAATATGGATATGTTTTCTCTATCCGTCATGAAATTCTATACAAAATAAATATGAAAAATTATGAATACGTGGAAAAAATTTTTTTTCCAAAAATTGACAGTACAGTCCCTTATAGGTATGAAAATTTAAAATTCATACTTTTGTGGGAAATTTTCTTCAGATTCAAACTGGAGGGATAAATATGGATATGTTTTCTCTATCCGTCATGAAATTCTATACAAAATAAATATTAAAAATTATGAATACGTGGAAAAATTTTTTTTTTTAAAAATTGACAGTACCGTCCTTTACAGGTGTAAAAATTTAAAATTGATACTTTAATGGGAAATTTTCTTAAACTTTCAAACTGGAGTGATAAATATGGATATGTTTTCTCTATCCGTCATGAAATTCTATACAAAATAAATATGAAAAATTATGAATACGTGGAAAAATTTTTTTTTCAAAAATTGACAGTACCGTCCCTTATAGGTATGAAAATTTAAAATTCATACTTTTGTGGGAAATTTTCTTCAGATTCAAACTGGAGGGATAAATATGGATATGCTTTCTCTATCCGTCATGAAATTCTATATAAAATAAATATGAAAAATTATGAATACGAGAAAAAAAATTTTTTCTAAAAATTGACCGTACCGTCCCTTACAGGTATGAAAATTCAAAATTGACACTTTTGTGGGAAATTTTCTCAAAAATTCAAACTGGAGGGATAAATATGGATATGTTTTCTCTATCCGTCATGAAATTCTATACAAAATAAATGTGCAAAATTATGAATACGTGGAAACTTTTTTTTTTTTTTAAAATTGACAGTACCGTCCCTTACAGGTATGAAAATTTAAAACTGATACTTTTGTGGAAAATTTTCTTAAAAGTTCAAACTGGAGGGATAAATATGTAAATGTTTTCTCTATCCGTCATAAAATTCTATACAAAATAAATATGAAAAATTATGAATACGTGGAAAAAATTTATTTTCCAAAAATTGACAGTACCGCCCCTTATAGAGATGAAAATTTGAAATTCATACTTTTGTGGGAAATTTTCTTCAGATTCAAACTGGAGGAATTAATATGGATATGTTTTCTCTATCCGTCATGAAATTCTATACAAAATAAATATGAAAAATTATAAATACGTGGAAAAATTTTTTTTTCCAAAAATTGACAGTACCGTCCCTTACAGGTATGAAAATTTAAAATTGATACTTTTATGGGAAATTTTCTTCAGATTCAAACTGGAGGGATAAATATAGAAATGTTTTCTCTATCCGTCTTAAAATTCTATACAAAATAAATATGAAAAATTGCGAACGAGTTGAAAAATTTTTTTTTTTAAAAATTGACAGTACCGTCCCTTACAGGTATGAAAATTTAAAATTGATACTTTTATGGGAAATTTTCTTCAGATTCAAACTGGAGGGATAAATATGGATATGTTTTCTCTATCCGTCATGAAATTCTATATAAAATAAATATGAAAAATTATGAATACGTGAAAAAAAAAATTTTCTAAAAATTGACAGTACCGTCCCTTACAGGTATGAAAATTCAAAATTGACACTTTTGTGGGAAATTTTCTTCAGATTCAAACTGGAGGGATAAATATGGATATGTTTTCTCTATCCATCATGAAATTCTATACAAAATAAATATGCAAAATTATGAATACGTGGAAAAATTTTTTTTTTTAAAAATTGAAAGTACCGTCCTTTACAGGTGTAAAAATTTAAAATTGATACTTTAATGGGAAATTTTCTTAAACTTTCAAACTGGAGTGATAATATGGATATGTTTTCTCTATCCGTCATGAAATTCTATACAAAATAAATATGAAAAATTATAAATACGTGGAAAAAAATTTTTTTGAAAAAATTGACAGTCCCTTACAGGTATGAAAATTCAAAATTGACACTTTTGTGGGAAATTTTCTCAAAAATTCAAACTGGAGGGATAAATATGGATATGTTTTCTCTATCCGTCATGAAATTCTATACAAAATAAATATGAAAAATTATGAATACGTGGAAAATTTTTTTTTTTGCAAAAATTGACAGTACCATCCCTTACAGGTATGAAAATTTAAAACTGATACTTTTGTGGAAAATTTTCTTACAAGTTCAAACTGGAGGGATAAATATGGAAATGTTTTCTCTATCCGTCATAAAATTCTATACAAAATAAATATGAAAAATTATGAATACGTGGAAAAAATTTTTTTTCCAAAAATTGACAGTGCCGTCCCTTATAGGTATGAAAATTTAAAATTCATACTTTTGTGGGAAATTTTCTTCAGATTCAAACTGGCGGGATAAATATGGATATGTTTTCTCTATCCGTCATGAAATTCTATACAAAATAAATATGAAAAATTATAAATACGTGGAAAAATTTTTTTTTCCAAAAATTGACAGTACCGTCCCTTACAGGTATGAAAATTTAAAATTGATACTTTTATGGGAAATTTTCTTCAGATTCAAACTGGAGGGATAAATATGGAAATGTTTTCTCTATCCGTCTTAAAATTCTATACAAAATAAATATGAAAAATTGCGAATGAGTGGAAAATTTTTTTTTTTTAAAAATTGACAGTACCGTCCCTTACAGGTATGAAAATTTAAAATTGATACTTTTATGGGAAATTTTCTTCAGATTCAAACTGGAGGGATAAATATGGATATGTTTTCTCTATCCGTCATGAAATTCTATACAAAATAAATATGCAAAATTATGAATACGTGGAAAATTTTTTTTTTTAAAAATTGACAGTACCGTCCTTTACAGGTGTAAAAATTTAAAATTGATACTTTAATGGGAAATTTTCTTAAACTTTCAAACTGGAGTGATAAATATGGATATGTTTTCTCTATCCGTCATGAAATTCTATACAAAATAAATATGAAAAATTATGAATACGTGAAAAAAATTTTTTTCTAAAAATTGACAGTACCGTCCCTTACAGGTATGAAAATTCAAAATTGACACTTTTGTGGGAAATTTTCTTCAGATTCAAACTGGAGGGATAAATATGGATATGTTTTCTCTATCCGTCATGAAATTCTATACAAAATAAATATGCAAAATTATGAATACGTGGAAAATTTTTTTTTTTCCAAAAATTGACAGTACCATCCCTTACAGGTATGAAAATTTAAAACTGATACTTTTGTGGAAAATTTTCTTACAAGTTCAAACTGGAGGGATAAATATGGAAATGTTTTCTCTATCCGTCATAAAATTCTATACAAAATAAATATGAAAAATTATGAATACGTGGAAAAAATTTTTTTTCCAAAAATTGACAGTACCGTCCCTTATAGGTATGAAAATTTAAAATTCATACTTTTGTGGGAAATTTTCTTCAGATTCAAACTGGAGGGATAAATATGGATATGTTTTCTCTATCCGTCATGAAATTCTATACAAAATAAATATTAAAAATTATGAATACGTGGAAAAATTTTTTTTTTTTAAAATTGACAGTACCGTCCTTTACAGGTGTAAAAATTTAAAATTGATACTTTAATGGGAAATTTTCTTAAACTTTCAAACTGGAGTGATAAATATGGATATGTTTTCTCTATCCGTCATGAAATTCTATACAAAATAAATATGAAAAATTATGAATACGTGGAAAATTTTTTTTTTTCCAAAAATTGACAGTACCATCCATTACAGGTATGAAAATTTAAAACTGATACTTTTGTGGAAAATTTTCTTACAAGTTCAAACTGGAGGGATAAATATGGAAATGTTTTCTCTATCCGTCATAAAATTCTATACAAAATAAATATGAAAAATTATGAATACGTGGAAAAAATTTTTTTTCAAAAATTGACAGTACCGTCCCTTATAGGTATGAAAATTTAAAATTCATACATTTGTGGGAAATTTTCTTCAGATTCAAACTGGAGGGATAAATATGGATATGTTTTCTCTATCCGTCATGAAATTCTATACAAAATAAATATGAAAAATTATAAATACGTGGAAAAAAATTTTTTTGAAAAAATTGACAGTCCCTTACAGGTATGAATATTCAAAATTGACACTTTTGTGGGGAATTTTCTCAAAAATTCAAACTGGAGGGATAAATATGGATATGTTTTCTCTATCCGTCATAAAATTCTATACAAAATAAATATGCAAAATTATGAATACGTGGAAAATTTTTTTTTTTTAAAAATTGACAGTACCGTCCCTTACAGGTATGAAAATTTACAATTGATACTTTTGTGGGAAATTTTCTTCAGATTCAAACTGGAGGGATAAATATGGATATGTTTTCTCTATACGTCATGAAATTCTATACAAAATAAATATGAAAAATTATCAATACGTGAAAAAAATTTTTTCTAAAAATTGACAGTACCGTCCCTTACAGGTATGAAAATTCAAAATTGATACTTTTGTGGGAAATTTTCTTCAGATTCAAACTGGAGGGATAAATATGGAAATGTTTTCTCTATCCGTCTTAAAATTCTATACAAAATAAATATGAAAAATTGCGAATGAGAGGAAAAATTTTTTTTTTTAAAATTGACAGTACCGTCCCTTACAGGTATGAAAATTTAAAATTGATACTTTTATGGGAAATTTTCTTTAGATTCAAACTGGAGGGATAAATATGGATATGTTTTCTCTATCCGTCATGAAATTCTATACAAAATAAATATTAAAAATTATAAATACGTGGAAAAAATTTTTTTTCTAAAAATTGACAATACCGTCCCTTATAGGGATGAAAATTTGAAATTCATACTTTTGTGGGAAATTTTCTTCAGATTCAAACTGGAGTGATAAATATGGATATGTTTTCTCTATCCGTCATGAAATTCTATACAAAATAAATATAAAAAATTATGAATAAGTGAAAAAAAATTTTTTCTAAAAATTGACAGTACCGTCCCTTACAGGTATGAAAATTTAAAATTGATACATTTATGGGAAATTTTCTTCAGATTCAAACTGGAGGGATAAATATGGATATGTTTTCTCTATCCGTCATGAAATTCTATACAAAATAAATATAAAAAATTATGAATAAGTGAAAAAAAATTTTTTCAAAGAATTGACAGTACCGTCCCTTACAGGTACGAAAATTCAAAATTGACACTTTTGTGGGAAATTTTCTTCAGATTCAAACTGGAGGGATAAATATGGAAATGTTTTCTCTATCCGTCTTAAAATTCTATACAAAATAAATATGAAAAATTGCGAATGAGTGGAAAATTTTTTTTAAAAAAATTCACAGTACCGTCCCTTACAGGTATGAAAATTTAAAATTGATACTTTTATGGGAAATTTTCTTCAGATTCAAACTGGAGGGATAAATATGGATATGTTTTCTCTATCCGTCATGAAATTCTATACAAAATAAATATGAAAAATTATGAATACGTGGAAACATTTTTTTTTCTAAAAATTGACAGTCCCTTATAGGTATGAAAATTTAAAATCCATACTTTTGTGGGAAATTTTCTTCAGATTCAAACTGGCGGGATAAATATGGATATGTTTTCTCTATCCGTCATGAAATTCTATACAAAATAAATATTAAAAATTATGAATACGAGAAAAAAAAATTTTTCTAAAAATTGACCGTACCGTCCCTTACAGGTATGAAAATTCAAAATTGACACTTTTGTGGGAAATTTTCTCAAAAATTCAAACTGGAGGGATAAATATGGATATGTTTTCTCTATCCGTCATGAAATTCTATACAAAATAAATATGCAAAATTATGAATACGTGGAAACTTTTTTTTTTTTTAAAATTGACAGTACCGTCCCTTACAGGTATGAAAATTTAAAACTGATACTTTTGTGGAAAATTTTCTTAAAAGTTCAAACTGGAGGGATAAATATGTAAATGTTTTCTCTATCCGTCATAAAATTCTATACAAAATAAATATGAAAAATTATGAATACGTGGAAAAAATTTATTTTCCAAAAATTGACAGTACCGCCCCTTATAGAGATGAAAATTTGAAATTCATACTTTTGTGGGAAATTTTCTTCAGATTCAAACTGGAGGAATTAATATGGATATGTTTTCTCTATCCGTCATGAAATTCTATACAAAATAAATATGAAAAATTATAAATACGTGGAAAAATTTTTTTTTCCAAAAATTGACAGTACCGTCCCTTACAGGTATGAAAATTTAAAATTGATACTTTTATGGGAAATTTTCTTCAGATTCAAACTGGAGGGATAAATATAGAAATGTTTTCTCTATCCGTCTTAAAATTCTATACAAAATAAATATGAAAAATTGCGAACGAGTTGAAAAATTTTTTTTTTTAAAAATTGACAGTACCATCCCTTACAGGTATGAAAATTTAAAATTGATACTTTTATGGGAAATTTTCTTCAGATTCAAACTGGAGGGATAAATATGGATATGTTTTCTCTATCCGTCATGAAATTCTATATAAAATAAATATGAAAAATTATGAATACGTGAAAAAAAAAAATTTCTAAAAATTGACAGTACCGTCCCTTACAGGTATGAAAATTCAAAATTGACAATTTTGTGGGAAATTTTCTTCAGATTCAAACTGGAGGGATAAATATGGATATGTTTTCTCTATCCGTCATGAAATTCTATACAAAATAAATATGCAAAATTATGAATACGTGGAAAAATTTTTTTTTTAAAAAATTGACAGTACCGTCCTTTACAGGTGTAAAAATTTAAAATTGATACTTTAATGGGAAATTTTCTTAAACTTTCAAACTGGAGTGATAAATATGGATATGTTTTCTCTATCCGTCATGAAATTCTATACAAAATAAATATGAAAAATTATGAATACGTGGAAAATTTTTTTTTTTCCAAAAATTGACAGTACCATCAATTACAGGTATGAAAATTTAATACTGATACTTTTGTGGAAAATTTTCTTACAAGTTCAAACTGGAGGGATAAATATGAAAATGTTTCCTCTATCCGTCATAAAATTCTATACAAAATAAATATGAAAAATTATGAATACATGGAAAATTTTTTTTTTCCAAAAATTGACAGTGCCGTCCCTTATAGGTATGAAAATTTAAAATTCATACTTTTGTGGGAAATTTTCTTCAGATTCAAACTGGAGGGATAAATATGGAAATGTTTTCTCTATCCGTCATAAAATTCTATACAAAATAAATATGAAAAATTATGAATACGTGGAAAAAATTTTTTTTCCAAAAATTGACAGTACCGCCCCTTATAGGGATGAAAATTTGAAATTCATACTTTTGTGGGAAATTTTCTTCAGATTCAAACTGGAGGAATTAATATGGATATGTTTTCTCTATCCGTCATGAAATTCTATACAAAATAAATATGCAAAATTATGAATACGTGGAAAAATGTTTTTTTCTAAAAATTGACAGTACCGTCCCTTATAGGTATGAAAATTTAAAATCCATACTTTTGTGGGAAATTTTCTTCAGATTCAAACTGGCGGGATAAATATGGATATGTTTTCTCTATCCGTCATGAAATTCTATACAAAATAAATATGAAAAATTATAAATACGTGGAAAAATTTTTTTTTCCAAAAATTGACAGTACCGTCCCTTACAGGTATGAAAATTTAAAATTGATACTTTTATGGGAAATTTTCTTCAGATTCAAACTGGAGGGATAAATATGGAAATGTTTTCTCTATCCGTCTTAAAATTCTATACAAAATAAATATGAAAAATTGCGAATGAGTGGAAAATTTTTTTTTTTTAAAAATTGACAGTACCGTCCCTTACAGGTATGAAAATTTAAAATTGATACTTTTATGGGAAATTTTCTTCAGATTCAAACTGGAGGGATAAATATGGATATGTTTTCTCTATCCGTCATGAAATTCTATATAAAATAAATATGAAAAATTATGAATACGTGAAAAAAATTTTTTTCTAAAAATTGACAGTACCGTCCCTTACAGGTATGAAAATTCAAAATTGACACTTTTGTGGAAAATTTTCTTCAGATTCAAACTGGAGGGATAAATATGGATATGTTTTCTCTATCCGTCATGAAATTCTATACAAAATAAATATGAAAAATTATGAATACGTGGAAAATTTTTTTTTTCCAAAAATTGACAGTACCATCCCTTACAGGTATGAAAATTTAAAACTGATACTTTTGTGGAAAATTTTCTTACAAGTTCAAACTGGAGGGATAAATATGGAAATGTTTTCTCTATCCGTCATAAAATTCTATACAAAATAAATATGAAAAATTATGAATACGTGGAAAAAATTTTTTTTCCAAAAATTGACAGTACAGTCCCTTATAGGTATGAAAATTTAAAATTCATACTTTTGTGGGAAATTTTCTTCAGATTCAAACTGGAGGGATAAATATGGATATGTTTTCTCTATCCGTCATGAAATTCTATACAAAATAAATATTAAAAATTATGAATACGTGGAAAAATTTTTTTTTTTAAAAATTGACAGTACCGTCCTTTACAGGTGTAAAAATTTAAAATTGATACTTTAATGGGAAATTTTCTTAAACTTTCAAACTGGAGTGATAAATATGGATATGTTTTCTCTATCCGTCATGAAATTCTATACAAAATAAATATGAAAAATTATGAATACGTGGAAAATTTTTTTTTTTCCAAAAATTGACAGTACCATCCCTTACAGGTATGAAAATTTAAAACTGATACTTTTGTGGAAAATTTTCTTACAAGTTCAAACTGGAGGGATAAATATGGAAATGTTTTCTCTATCCGTCATAAAATTCTATACAAAATAAATATGAAAAATTATGAATACGTGGAAAAAATTTATTTTCCAAAAATTGACAGTAACGCCCCTTATAGAGATGAAAATTTGAAATTCATACTTTTGTGGGAAATTTTCTTCAGATTCAAACTGGAGGAATTAATATGGATATGTTTTCTCTATCCGTCATGAAATTCTATACAAAATAAATATGAAAAATTATAAATACGTGGAAAAAATTTTTTTTCCAAAAATTGACAGTACCGTCCCTTACAGGTATGAAAATTTAAAATTGATACTTTTATGGGAAATTTTCTTCAGATTCAAACTGGAGGGATAAATATAGAAATGTTTTCTCTATCCGTCTTAAAATTCTATACAAAATAAATATGAAAAATTGCGAACGAGTTGAAAAATTTTTTTTTTTAAAAATTGACAGTACCGTCCCTTACAGGTATGAAAATTTAAAATTGATACTTTTATGGGAAATTTTCTTCAGATTCAAACTGGAGGGATAAATATGGATATGTTTTCTCTATCCGTCATGAAATTCTATATAAAATAAATATGAAAAATTATGAATACGTGAAAAAAAAAATTTTCTAAAAATTGACAGTACCGTCCCTTGTAAGTATGAAAATTCAAAATTGACACTTTTGTGGGAAATTTTCTTCAGATTCAAACTGGAGGGATAAATATGGATATGTTTTCTCTATCCGTCATGAAATTCTATACAAAATAAATATGCAAAATTATGAATACGTGGAAAAATTTTTTTTTTTAAAAATTGACAGTACCGTCCTTTACAGGTGTAAAAATTTAAAATTGATACTTTAATGGGAAATTTTCTTAAACTTTCAAACTGGAGTGATAAATATGGATATGTTTTCTCTATCCGTCATGAAATTCTATACAAAATAAATATGAAAAATTATGAATACGTGGAAAATTTTTTTTTTTCCAAAAATTGACAGTACCATCCCTTACAGGTATGAAAATTTAAAACTGATACTTTTGTGGAAAATTTTCTTACAAGTTCAAACTGGAGGGATAAATATGGAAATGTTTTCTCTATCCGTCATAAAATTCTATACAAAATAAATATGAAAAATTATGAATACGTGGAAAAATTTTTTTTTCCAAAAATTGACAGTGCCGTCCCTTATAGGTATGAAAATTTAAAATTCATACTTTTGTGGGAAATTTTCTTCAGATTCAAACTGGAGGGATAAATATGGAAATGTTTTCTCTATCCGTCATAAAATTCTATACAAAATAAATATGAAAAATTATGAATACGTGGAAAAAATTTTTTTTCCAAAAATTGACAGTACCGCCCCTTATAGGGATGAAAATTTGAAATTCATACTTTTGTGGGAAATTTTCTTCAGATTCAAACTGGAGGAATTAATATGGATATGTTTTCTCTATCCGTCATGAAATTCTATACAAAATAAATATGCAAAATTATGAATACGTGGAAAAATGTTTTTTTCTAAAAATTGACAGTATCGTCCCTTATAGGTATGAAAATTTAAAATCCATACTTTTGTGGGAAATTTTCTTCAGATTCAAACTGGCGGGATAAATATGGATATGTTTTCTCTATCCGTCATGAAATTCTATACAAAATAAATATGAAAAATTATAAATACGTGGAAAAATTTTTTTTTCCAAAAATTGACAGTACCGTCCCTTACAGGTATGAAAATTTAAAATTGATACTTTTATGGGAAATTTTCTTCAGATACAAACTGGAGGGATAAATATGGAAATGTTTTCTCTATCCGTCTTAAAATTCTATACAAAATAAATATGAAAAATTGCGAATGAGTGGAAAATTTTTTTTTTTTTAAAAATTGACAGTACCGTCCCTTACAGGTATGAAAATTTAAAATTGATACTTTTATGGGAAATTTTCTTCAGATTCAAACTGGAGGGATAAATATGGATATGTTTTCTCTATCCGTCATGAAATTCTATATAAAATAAATATGAAAAATTATGAATACGTGAAAAAAAATTTTTTCTAAAAATTGACAGTACCGTCCCTTACAGGTATGAAAATTCAAAATTGACACTTTTGTGGAAAATTTTCTTCAGATTCAAACTGGAGGGATAAATATGGATATGTTTTCTCTATCCGTCATGAAATTCTATACAAAATAAATATGAAAAATTATGAATACGTGGAAAATTTTTTTTTTTCCAAAAATTGACAGTACCATCCCTTACAGGTATGAAAATTTAAAACTGATACTTTTGTGGAAAATTTTCTTACAAGTTCAAACTGGAGGGATAAATATGGAAATGTTTTCTCTATCCGTCATAAAATTCTATACAAAATAAATATGAAAAATTATGAATACGTGGAAAAAATTTTTTTTCCAAAAATTGACAGTACCGTCCCTTATAGGTATGAAAATTTAAAATTCATACTTTTGTGGGAAATTTTCTTCAGATTCAAACTGGAGGGATAAATATGGATATGTTTTCTCTATCCGTCATGAAATTCTATACAAAATAAATATTAAAAATTATGAATACGTGGAAAAATTTTTTTTTTAAAAATTGACAGTACCGTCCTTTACAGGTGTAAAAATTTAAAATTGATACTTTAATGGGAAATTTTCTTAAACTTTCAAACTGGAGTGATAAATATGGATATGTTTTCTCTATCCGTCATGAAATTCTATACAAAATAAATATGAAAAATTATGAATACGTGGAAAATTTTTTTTTTTCCAAAAATTGACAGTACCGTCCCTTACAGGTATGAAAATTTAAAACTGATACTTTTGTGGAAAATTTTCTTAAAAGTTCAAACTGGAGGGATAAATATGTAAATGTTTTCTCTATCCGTCATAAAATTCTATACAAAATAAATATGAAAAATTATGAATACGTGGAAAAAATTTATTTTCCAAAAATTGACAGTACCGCCCCTTATAGAGATGAAAATTTGAAATTCATACTTTTGTGGGAAATTTTCTTCAGATTCAAACTGGAGGAATTAATATGGATATGTTTTCTCTATCCGTCATGAAATTCTATACAAAATAAATATGAAAAATTATAAATACGTGGAAAAATTTTTTTTTCCAAAAATTGACAGTACCGTCCCTTACAGGTATGAAAATTTAAAATTGATACTTTTATGGGAAATTTTCTTCAGATTCAAACTGGAGGGATAAATATGGATATGTTTTCTCTATCCGTCATGAAATTCTATATAAAATAAATATGAAAAATTATGAATACGTGAAAAAAAAAATTTTCTAAAAATTGACAGTACCGTCCCTTACAGGTATGAAAATTCAAAATTGACACTTTTGTGGGAAATTTTCTTCAGATTCAAACTGGAGGGATAAATATGGATATGTTTTCTCTATCCGTCATGAAATTCTATACAAAATAAATATGCAAAATTATGAATACGTGGAAAAATTTTTTTTTTTAAAAATTGACAGTACCGTCCTTTACAGGTGTAAAAATTTAAAATTGATACTTTAATGGGAAATTTTTTTAAACTTTCAAACTGGAGTGATAAATATGGATATGTTTTCTCTATCCGTCATGAAATTCTATACAAAATAAATATGCAAAATTATGAATACGTGAAAAAAAAAATTTCTAAAAATTGACAGTACCGTCCCTTATAGGTATGAAAATTTAAAATCCATACTTTTGTGGGAAATTTTCTTCAGATTCAAACTGGCGGGATAAATATGGATATGTTTTCTCTATCCGTCATGAAATTCTATACAAAATAAATATGAAAAATTATAAATACGTGGAAAAATTTTTTTTTCCAAAAATTGACAGTACCGTCCCTTACAGGTATGAAAATTTAAAATTGATACTTTTATGGGAAATTTTCTTCAGATTCAAACTGGAGGGATAAATATGGAAATGTTTTCTCTATCCGTCTGAAAATTCTATACAAAATAAATATGAAAAATTATGAATACGTGGAAAAATTTTTTTTTCAAAAATTGACAGTACCGTCCCTTATAGGTATGAAAATTTAAAATTCATACTTTTGTGGGAAATTTTCTTCAGATTCAAACTGGAGGAATTAATATGTATATGTTTTCTCTATCCGTCATGAAATTCTATACAAAATAAATATGCAAAATTATGAATACGTGGAAAAATGTTTTTTTCTAAAAATTGACAGTACCGTCCCTTATAGGTATGAAAATTTAAAATTGATACTTTTATGGGAAATTTTCTTCAGATTCAAACTGGAGGGATAAATATGGAAATGTTTTCTCTATCCGTCTGAAAATTCTATACAAAATAAATATGAAAAATTATGAATACGTGGAAAAATTTTTTTTTCAAAAATTGACAGTACCGTCCCTTATAGGTATGAAAATTTAAAATTCATACTTTTGTGGGAAATTTTCTTCAGATTCAAACTGGAGGAATTAATATGTATATGTTTTCTCTATCCGTCATGAAATTCTATACAAAATAAATATGAAAAATTATGAATACGTGGAAAAATTTTTTTTTCCAAAAATTGACAGTGCCGTCCCTTATAGGTATGAAAATTTAAAATTCATACTTTTGTGGGAAATTTTCTTCAGATTCAAACTGGAGGGATAAATATGGAAATGTTTTCTCTATCCGTCATAAAATTCTATACAAAATAAATATGAAAAATTATGAATACGTGGAAAAATTTTTTTTTTTTAAAAATTGACAGTACCGTCCCTTACAGGTATGAAAATTTAAAATTGATACTTTTATGGGAAATTTTCTTCAGATTCAAACTGGAGGGATAAATATGGATATGTTTTCTCTATCCGTCATGAAATTCTATATAAAATAAATATGAAAAATTATGAATACGTGAAAAAAATTTTTTTCTAAAAATTGACAGTACCGTCCCTTACAGGTATGAAAATTCAAAATTGACACTTTTGTGGGAAATTTTCTTCAGATTCAAACTGGAGGGATAAATATGGATATGTTTTCTCTATCCGTCATGAAATTCTATACAAAATAAATATGCAAAATTATGAATACGTGGAAAAATTTTTTTTTTTAAAAATTGA
Organism: Pholcus phalangioides; assembly: GCF_987345545.1. Taxonomy (NCBI): domain Eukaryota; kingdom Metazoa; phylum Arthropoda; class Arachnida; order Araneae; family Pholcidae; genus Pholcus; species Pholcus phalangioides. The sequence continues at coordinate 51,681,359 of NW_028301602.1, read as the reverse complement.
CAGTACCGTCCTTTACAGGTGTAAAAATTTAAAATTGATACTTTAATGGGAAATTTTCTTAAACTTTCAAACTGGAGTGATAATATGGATATGTTTTCTCTATCCGTCATGAAATTCTATACAAAATAAATATGAAAAATTATGAATACGTGAAAAAAAATTTTTTCTAAAAATTGACAGTACCGTCCCTTATAGGTATGAAAATTTAAAATCCATACTTTTGTGGGAAATTTTCTTCAGATTCAAACTGGCGGGATAAATATGGATATGTTTTCTCTATCCGTCATGAAATTCTATACAAAATAAATATTAAAAATTATAAATACGTGGAAAAATTTTTTTTTCTAAAAATTGACAGTACCGTCCCTTACAGGTATGAAAATTCAAAATTGACACTTTTGTGGGAAATTTTCTCAAAAATTCAAACTGGAGGGATAAATATGGATATGTTTTCTCTATCCGTCATGAAATTCTATACAAAATAAATATGCAAAATTATGAATACAAGAAAAATGTTTTTTTCTAAAAATTGACAGTACCGTCCGTCCCTTATAGGTATGAAAATTTAAAATTCATACTTTAATGGGAAATTTTCTTAAAAATTCAAACTGGAGGGATAAATATGGATATGTTTTCTCTATCCGTCATGATATTCTATACAAAATAAATATGAAAAATTATGAATACGTGGAAAAATTTTTTTTTTCCAAAAATTCACAGTACCATCCCTTACAGGTATGAAAATTTAAAACTGATACTTTTGTGGAAAATTTTCTTACAAGTTCAAACTGGAGGGATAAATATGGAAATGTTTTCTCTATCCGTCATAAAATTCTATACAAAATAAGTATGAAAAATTATGAATACGTGGAAAAATTTTTTTTTCCAAAAATTGACAGTACCGTCCCTTATAGGTATGAAAATTTAAAATTCATACTTTTGTGGGAAATTTTCTTCAGATTCAAACTGGAGGGATAAATATGGATATGTTTTCTCTATCCGTCATGAAATTTTATACAAAATAAATATTAAAAATTATGAATACGAGAAAAAAAATTTTTCTAAAAATTGACCGTACCGTCCCTTACAGGTATGAAAATTTAAAACTGATACTTTTGTGGAAAATTTTCTTAAAAGTTCAAACTGGAGGGATAAATATGTAAATGTTTTCTCTATCCGTCATAAAATTCTATACAAAATAAATATGAAAAATTATGAATACGTGGAAAAAATTTATTTTCCAAAAATTGACAGTACCGCCCCTTATAGGGATGAAAATTTGAAATTCATACTTTTGTGGGAAATTTTCTTCAGATTCAAACTGGAGGAATTAATATGGATATGTTTTCTCTATTCGTCATGAAATTCTATACAAAATAAATATGAAAAATTATAAATACGTGGAAAAATTTTTTTTCCCAAAAATTGACAGTACCGTCCCTTACAGGTATGAAAATTTAAAATTGATACTTTTATGGGAAATTTTCTTCAGATTCAAACTGGAGGGATAAATATAGAAATGTTTTCTCTATCCGTCTTAAAATTCTACACAAAATAAATATGAAAAATTGCGAATGAGTGGAAAAATTTTTTTTTTTAAAAATTGACAGTACCGTGCCTTACAGGTATGAAAATTTAAAATTGATACTTTTATGGGAAATTTTCTTCAGATTCAAACTGGAGGGATAAATATGGATATGTTTTCTCTATCCGTCATGAAATTCCATATAAAATAAATATGAAAAATTATGAATACGTGAAAAAAATTTTTTTCTAAAAATTGACAGTACCGTCCCTTACAGGTATGAAAATTCAAAATTGACACTTTTGTGGGAAATTTTCTTCAGATTCAAACTGGAGGGATAAATATGGATATGTTTTCTCTATCCGTCATGAAATTCTATACAAAATAAATATGCAAAATTATGAATACGTGGAAATTTTTTTTTTTTTAAAAATTGACAGTACCGTCCTTTACAGGTGTAAAAATTAAAAATTGATACTTTAATGGGAAATTTTTTCAGATTCAAACTGGAGGGATAAATATGGATATGTTTTCTCTATCCGTCATGAAATTCTATACAAAATAAATATGAAAAATTATGAATACGTGAAAAAAAAATTTTTCTCAAAATTCACAGTACCGTCCCTTATAGGTATGAAAATTTAAAATCCATACTTTTGTGGGAAATTTTCTTCAGATTCAAACTGGAGGGATAAATATGGAAATGTTTTCTCTATCCGTCATAAAATTCTATACAAAATAAATATGAAAAATTATGAATACGTGGAAAAATGTTTTTTTCTAAAAATTGACAGTACCGTCCCTTATAGGTATGAAAATTTAAAATTCATACTTTAATGGGAAATTTTCTTAAAAATTCAAACTGGAGGGATAAATATGGATATGTTTTCTCTATCCGTCATGAAATTCTATACAAAATAAATATGCAAAATTATGAATACGTGAAAAAAAAAATTTTCTAAAAATTGACAGTACCGTCCCTTATAGGTATGAAAATTTAAAATCCATACTTTTGTGGGAAATTTTCTGCAGATTCAAACTGGCGGGATAAATATGGATATGTTTTCTCTATCCGTCATGAAATTCTATACAAAATAAATATGAAAAATTATAAATACGTGGAAAAATTTTTTTTTCCAAAAATTGACAGTACCGTCCCTTACAGGTATGAAAATTTAAAATTGATACTTTTATGGGAAATTTTCTTCAGATTCAAACTGGAGGGATAAATATGGATATGTTTTCTCTATCCGTCATGAAATTCTATATAAAATAAATATGAAAAATTATGAATACGTGAAAAAAATTTTTTTCTAAAAATTGACAGTACCGTCCCTTACAGGTATGAAAATTCAAAATTGACACTTTTGTGGGAAATTTTCTTCAGATTCAAACTGGAGGGATAAATATGGATATGTTTTCTCTATCCGTCATGAAATTCTATACAAAATAAATATGCAAAATTATGAATAAGTGGAAAAATTTTTTTTTTTAAAAATTGACAGTACCGTCCTTTACAGGTGTAAAAATTTAAAATTGATACTTTAATGGGAAATTTTCTTAAACTTTCAAACTGGAGTGATAATATGGATATGTTTTCTCTATCCGTCATGAAATTCTATACAAAATAAATATGCAAAATTATGAATACGTGAAAAAAAATTTTTTCTAAAAATTGACAGTACCGTCCCTTATAGGTATGAAAATTTAAAATCCATACTTTTGTGGGAAATTTTCTTCAGATTCAAACTGGCGGGATAAATATGGATATGTTTTCTCTATCCGTCATGAAATTCTATACAAAATAAATATGAAAAATTATAAATACGTGGAAAAATTTTTTTTTCCAAAAATTGACAGTACCGTCCCTTACAGGTATGAAAATTTAAAATTGATACTTTTATGGGAAATTTTCTTCAGATTCAAACTGGAGGGATAAATATAGAAATGTTTTCTCTATCCGTCTTAAAATTCTATACAAAATAAATATGAAAAATTGCGAATGAGTGGAAAAATTTTTTTTTTTAAAAATTGACAGTACCGTGCCTTACAGGTATGAAAATTTAAAATTGATACTTTTATGGGAAATTTTCTTCAGATTCAAACTGGAGGGATAAATATGGATATGTTTTCTCTATCCGTCATGAAATTCGATATAAAATAAATATGAAAAATTATGAATACGTGAAAAAAAATTTTTTCTAAAAATTGACAGTACCGTCCCTTACAGGTATGAAAATTCAAAATTGACACTTTTGTGGGAAATTTTCTTCAGATTCAAACTGGAGGGATAAATATGGATATGTTTTCTCTATCCGTCATGAAATTCTATACAAAATAAATATGCAAAATTATGAATACATGGAAAATTTTTTTTTTTTAAAAATTGACAGTACCGTCCTTTACAGGTGTAAAAATTTAAAATTGATACTTTAATGGGAAATTTTCTTAAACTTTCAAACTGGAGTGATAATATGGATATGTTTTCTCTATCCGTCATGAAATTCTATACAAAATAAATATGAAAAATTATGAATACGTGGAAAATTTTTTTTTTTCCAAAAATTGACAGTACCATCCCTTACAGGTATGAAAATTTAAAACTGATACTTTTGTGGAAAATTTTCTTACAAGTTCAAACTGGAGGGATAAATATGGAAATGTTTTCTCTATCCGTCATAAAATTCTATACAAAATAAATATGAAAAATTATGAATACGTGGAAAAAATTTTTTTCCAAGAATTGACAGTACCGTCCCTTATAGGTATGAAAATTTAAAATTCATACTTTTGTGGGAAATTTTCTTCAGATTCAAACTGGAGGGATAAATATGGATATGTTTTCTCTATCCGTCATGAAATTCTATACAAAATAAATATGAAAAATTATGAATACGTGAAAAAAAAATTTTTCTCAAAATTCACAGTACCGTCCCTTATAGGTATGAAAATTTAAAATCCATACTTTTGTGGGAAATTTTCTTCAGATTCAAACTGGAGGGATAAATATGGAAATGTTTTCTCTATCCGTCATAAAATTCTATACAAAATAAATATGAAAAATTATGAATACGTGGAAAAAATTTTTTTTCCAAAAATTGACAGTACCGCCCCTTATAGGGATGAAAATTTGAAATTCATACTTTTGTGGGAAATTTTCTTCAGATTCAAACTGGAGGAATTAATATGGATATGTTTTCTCTATCCGTCATGAAATTCTATACAAAATAAATATGCAAAATTATGAATACGTGGAAAAATGTTTTTTTCTAAAAATTGACAGTACCGTCCCTTATAGGTATGAAAATTTAAAATTCATACTTTAATGGGAAATTTTCTTAAAAATTCAAACTGGAGGGATAAATATGGATATGTTTTCTCTATCCGTCATGAAATTCTATACAAAATAAATATGCAAAATTATGAATACGTGAAAAAAAAAATTTTCTAAAAATTGACAGTACCGTCCCTTATAGGTATGAAAATTTAAAATCCATACTTTTGTGGGAAATTTTCCTCAGATTCAAACTGGCGGGATAAATATGGATATGTTTTCTCTATCCGTCATAAAATTCTATACAAAATAAATATGAAAAATTATAAATACGTGGAAAAATTTTTTTTTCTAAAAATTGACAGTACCGTCCCTTACAGGTATGAAAATTTAAAATTGATACTTTTATGGGAAATTTTCTTCAGATTCAAACTGGAGGGATAAATATGGATATGTTTTCTCTATCCGTCATGAAATTCTATATAAAATAAATATGAAAAATTATGAATACGTGAAAAAAATTTTTTTCTAAAAATTGACAGTACCGTCCCTTACAGGTATGAAAATTCAAAATTGACACTTTTGTGGGAAATTTTCTTCAGATTCAAACTGGAGGGATAAATATGGATATGTTTTCTCTATCCGTCATGAAATTCTATACAAAATAAATATGCAAAATTATGAATACGTGGAAAAATTTTTTTTTTTAAAAATTGACAGTACCGTCCTTTACAGGTGTAAAAATTTAAAATTGATACTTTAACCGACTGACGGTCCTGCACGTATATGTACGTGTGAAGTTGATGCCTTCCAAACGGTCTAGGCCGTATTTTCACGTGTGAACTTTTCGACTTCCAAATGGTCCTGGCCGTAAATATACTGCCTTGCTTTCCCCCCATAAAGAATCACTAAGCTGGCTTAGCATACGCCCCTCTCTTTTCTCCACAAAATGACCATTGTACTCGCAACAGCGCTGGGCGTTGAAAACGACAAAATGGCTTCTGCCTCTTCGGCGGGAGGGGACAGTTTTCAATTAACTTAGCAGATAGACGTTTGACAAGGAGCTCTTGAATAGTCAGTTCAAAGAAGCCTTAATCCTTTTGTAAACGAAGAGGAATGTTCAGAAAGTATAAAAAAGGCTGCTCTTCAGCAAGAAATGCCCCACCTAAAAGGCACGTCTTTATCTTATTATAGAAATTCTTATCGCTTGATTGTAGGATATGTACTGGCAGTCACTTTTATTTTGGCATGAAAAAAAAAATTACATCGTATTAAAACTCATTGACTGCGAAACACTGAATGCAAGATAGAGATAAACAGGATCCCCCCCCCCCGAATTGTGTCATCCTGGCTTTCCAGTGATTTTAATTTTTTACTGTATAGGCGAAATTTTTTAATTTTATTTTTCATATGTTTATCTTTACCTCTTTATCACTACTCAAGTACGATACGGCTGAACCTCAATTATTCGATGTGATTGGAAAGCACTATATCAGAAAACCAAAAAAATACAGTATCATGTTTATTTACGCAGAGCATAATTGATACCAGTGTTTCTTAACTCCTTTACCCTACCCTCTGTAACCCTCTTTGGACCATGTTTTCTTCTTACTTCTTGCTTTCTTAGCCCCCGCCTTTGCCTGGGCCCCTAACCTCACCCAGCAGACTAAACCATTTCTAAGTATACAAACTATTTTCTTTTTGAAAAATTATATAGTGAAAGCGAAAATTTTATAAATAAAGACTGTCATAGTCATGCCCCCCCCCCAAGGGGTGGGCTGACAAGGCTCCAGCCCTGGGCCCGGTGTGATTTTAATCTTTTTTTTTGTTTTTCACACTATAAATTCATCATAAAGGGACCCCGTGAAAGTCTGGTCGGGGGGCCCGTAAAAGATCCCAGCCTAGGGGCCCTGCTTCAGGATGTGAGGGCCATGGTCATAGTGTCTGTCAAGACTGTCCTGTCTCTAGAGTCCAGCGAGCATCCCTCTTGTGAAGGTTATACGCTGGGCAGTGATGCAAAGATCGCGCCAACCCACCCCCTCCCGCGTGCAAAGTGATATTTGGGAAGGAGTATTTCGATGGAAGTAACAGCCTACATATTTACATACTTTCGAAAATTATTGTGTGCCAGAATTTTATCATGTAGGCCCCATTAAGACATTATACCCCCCGGACTATGCCTGGATCATCCCATACTTGTGAACCAGAGTTGGGCGAATGTACACAGAGAAAGCATATGGGAACGTATGCGCATCACATTTGTGGTAAGGCGTACATAACATGTATGAAATTCTATTAGCTTTGCAAACTATGCCATGCTAATGTTCAGTGAAATCGAGAATGCGGCTCATTTGCAATACCTAAATCCACGCATGTATTCAATCTCTGCAACATTTCATTGCTTAGTTGATAATTTTCAGCTAGTACCAGTACTTATACAAATATATACATTTTTATATCATTGTTCATCGCTTCTCTGAGCAATGCTCTAAAAAATAAATAAGGCAAGGGCACTCGTGTGTGGCTTTTTTTCTTTTTAATTTTATCGGTTATAGTAAGAATTTTAAAAAAAGCAGTTGGAAGTGGAAATAAATATAAGCATGTTATTAAATTGTTGACCAGTCATGAGTAAATTCGTACTTTCAAGCAGGATAAACCTGTAACCCAGCGATTCTCAACCGGTGCTCCGTGTACACTTCCCAGGGGCTCCGCGGTGACAAAAGAAAATAAAAAAATCAGTAACTTTGATAGATAAATAAAAAATAAGAGGCCTACAAGATTCTACCATAAAAATTATATGCAAAAAGTGCTCCTCGAGTGAAACAAGGATCCGCTGCTGTAACCATTCATTAAGTTGAAAAACCACAGAAAACGAACTTCGGTAGACCACCACTCTGCCGCCAGTGAGGTACAAACCTGGATGCTCGTGATGAGATCCCAGAATGATGTCCACGCGACGACACAGTAACTCTAGAATATAATAAGTGGCCACGGGTGAAAATCCAGTAAAAAAGTATTGTGGTGTAAAAACTGAGCCACGGCTTATGATTAACCATTCCATACAAAAAAAAAAAAATTTTCAGCTCATCTATAAATTCCTCACACTTATGTGACAGGACATGAATAAGCTTGTACGTGTTCATCAAGCACAATGCCTCAACATTGAACGAAAAAAAAAGTACATTTAAATTTAAAAATAAAATAAACATTTTTTATTGTATCTTTTGGTCATTTACTCACACTCGTTATAAAATGTGTGCTGATTGTACAAACGAAACATCCAAATGGTTGACTGACTTCTTTTTTTTCCATCTAAGATAGTGATCTGGTGGCCCAGCCATTAGATACGTCGGAAGAGTTACGAAACCGTGGGTGCTTGACTTGAGCTTTACATGGAAACTATTGATCCCTGAATGAATTTTGGGGGTGCTCAGATCAGTGGTACAGAATACTGTAGGTACTCGACCACTCACTGCACCCTCTGGCTCCACCCCCACTGCCAGTCATCGCCCTAAATGCCAGAATTTTATTTATATATTGTGAAATCTTGACTAAGTACTGCACTGTCAGTTCCCTTCCCCCAACCCACAAAAGAAATCTCTGGCTACGGCTCTTCCAATAGCACCGTTGTCCACATAATAAAAAGGTCTTACAGGTCTTGAGGTCAAACAACCTAACATAACATTTATTTGCGCAATAATGCTTTTAGGAAGAAATTTAACGATCAAAAACAGTTCATCTCCTGGATGTAAAACGGGCCACAGAAATTGAATTCAATTAGTGAGAAAAACTAATTTCTTAGTAAAATAATTACCGTACTCCCCCAGAAAATTCTTGAATATCTTTATTTTTTATTAATTTCTTATCAGGAAAATAGATTATACATATCTACGGAGCCAAAAATGATGGCTCTTACTGGATGTTAGTGAAAACAAACAGTTGAATATTTAATATTAGAATGAATAACTGAATGGGAGGAAGAAGGAAATGGAACATTTCAGAGAGAATCACAAATATTGTTCAATGTCGGTACTGTAATTGAAAAAAGGTAAAATTTTATTAGTCTTTTATACATGTGTATGAACAGGGCCGCAACTAGATGCTTGGTCACCCGGGGAAAGCGCGCATTTTTACGCCCCCTGGTAATGGTAAAGGAGAGGTTTCAGAATGAAATTTGCACCCCCTCGGTACGAGACCCATCTGCTCTCCCAGTTGCGGCCCTGGGTATGAATGAAGGCTGACAGTTGAATTCATATCAGATGGCATAGAGTTATAAAATTCAGGAACTATGTAAGTAAAATACTTTATTTTCAAAGTTTTATGAACACAAGGTAATGAATGCATAGATTCAATTTATTCCTGAGGAAGAACGAGACAAATTAATATCTAAAGAAAACTGATTTTTTTGAAAATGAGGAAGTGCGATTTAGAAAAATATATACATTTATATAATCTATAACAATATATAAACTTTATTCGGAAAATCCACTGATTCAGCTGAATGCATGCTATGATCCTATTATAACCTCACTTTTTCCGGCATGCCGAAAGTGGCCAAGACCACAACATACAAAAAGCTGGTGCCCCTCGTGTTTTGCGGCATGCCGGCCAATGCGTGGGAATACGGTGAATTTATTGAAATTTTTGAGTAAAATAATTTGGTAACAGATCTTTACTTGAAAAGTAAAAAGTATGTTCGCAGAGGAATGGGGAAAAAGACGAGCCCACAAAAAGCCAAGTATTGTAGTTAGTTTGAACCCTTTTACGAGAGAACACACCTTTTCTTTTCCTCTCCTACAAAGAAGCATTCAACAGTGGGCGGAACAAAAATTTTAAACCACACAACACTAAATCCGATGTCCCGCTGTTTGTACGGGGGGAAGGAAAAATTGTTGGATTTTTTTCGAAGCAGTTTTGTGACAATTACCTGAACCTTTTTCAAGTAGATTTTCTCAACACCCTCAAACCGTCAGTCGGTTAATGGGAAATTTTCTTAAACTTTCAAACTGGAGTGATAATATGGATATGTTTTCTCTATCCGTCATGAAATTCTATACAAAATAAATATGAAAAATTATGAATACGTGAAAAAAAATTTTTTCTAAAAATTGACAGTACCGTCCCTTATAGGTATGAAAATTTAAAATCCATACTTTTGTGGGAAATTTTCTTCAGATTCAAACTGGCGGGATAAATATGGATATGTTTTCTCTATCCGTCATGAAATTCTATACAAAATAAATATGAAAAATTATAAATACGTGGAAAAATTTTTTTTTCCAAAAATTGACAGTACCGTCCCTTACAGGTATGAAAATTTAAAATTGATACTTTTATGGGAAATTTTCTTCAGATTCAAACTGGAGGGATAAATATGGAAATGTTTTCTCTATCCGTCTTAAAATTCTATACAAAATAAATATAAAAAATTGCGAATGAGTGGAAAAATTTTTTTTTTCAAAAATTGACAGTACCGTCCCTTACAGGTATGAAAATTCAAAATTGACACTTTTGTGGGAAATTTTCTTCAGATTCAAACTGGAGGGATAAATATGGATATGTTTTCTCTATCCGTCATGAAATTCTATACAAAATAAATATGAAAAATTATGAATACGTGGAAAAAAATTTTTTCTAAAAATTGACAGTACCGTCCCTTACAGGTATGAAAATTTAAAATTGATACTTTTATGGGAAATTTTCTTCAGATTCAAACTGGAGGGATAAATATGGATATGTTTTCTCTATCCGTCATGAAATTCTATACAAAATAAATATGCAAAATTATGAATACGTGGAAAAATTTTTTTTTTAAAAAATTGACAGTACCGTCCTTTACAGGTGTAAAAATTTAAAATTGATACTTTAATGGGAAATTTTCTTAAACTTTCAATCTGGAGTGATAATATGGATATGTTTTCTCTATCCGTCATGAAATTCTATACAAAATAAATATGAAAAATTATGAATACGTGGAAAATTTTTTTTCCCTTACAGGTATGAAAATTTAAAACTGATACTTTTGTGGAAAATTTTCTTACAAGTTCAAACTGGAGGGATAAATATGGAAATGTTTTCTCTATCCGTCATAAAATTCTATACAAAATAAATATGAAAAATTATGAATACGTGGAAAAAATTTTTTTTCCAAAAATTGACAGTACCGTCCCTTATAGGTATGAAAATTTAAAATTCATACTTTTGTGGGAAATTTTCTTCAGATTCAAACTGGAGGAATTAATATGGATATGTTTTCTCTATCCGTCATGAAATTCTATACAAAATAAATATGCAAAATTATGAATACGTGGAAAAATGTTTTTTTCTAAAAATTGACAGTACCGTCCCTTATAGGTATGAAAATTTAAAATTCATACTTTAATGGGAAATTTTCTTAAAAATTCAAACTGGAGTTATCAATATGGATATGTTTTCTCTATCCGTCATGAAATTCTATACAAAATAAATATGAAAAATTATAAATACGTGCAAAAAAAATTTTTTCAAAGAATTGACAGTACCGTCCCTTACAGGTACGAAAATTCAAAATTGACACTTTTGTGGGAAATTTTCTTCAGATTCAAACTGGAGGGATAAATATGGAAATGTTTTCTCTATCCGTCTTAAAATTCTATACAAAATAAATATGAAAAATTGCGAATGAGTGGAAAATTTTTTTTAAAAAAATTCACAGTACCGTCCCTTACAGGTATGAAAATTTAAAATTGATACTTTTATGGGAAATTTTCTTCAGATTCAAACTGGAGGGATAAATATGGATATGTTTTCTCTATCCGTCATGAAATTCTATACAAAATAAATATGAAAAATTATGAATACGTGGAAACATTTTTTTTTCTAAAAATTGACAGTACCGTCCCTTTAAGGTATGAAAATTTAAAATTGATAATTTTGTGGGAAATTTTCTTCAGATTCAAACTGGAGGGATAAATATGGATATGTTTTCTCTATCCGTCATGAAATTCTATACAAAATAAATATGAAATATTATGAATACGTGGAAATTTTTTTTTTTTTTTAAATTGACAGTACCGTCCTTTACAGGTGTAAAAATTTAAAATTGATACTTTAATGGGATATTTTCTTAAACATTCAAACTGGAGGGATAAATATGGATATGTTTTCTCTATCCGTCATGAAATTCTATACAAAATAAATATTAAAAATTATAAATACGTGGAAAAATTTTTTTTTCTAAAAATTGACAGTACCGTCCCTTACAGGTATGAAAATTCAAAATTGACACTTTTGTGGGAAATTTTCTCAAAAATTCAAACTGGAGGGATAAATATGGATATGTTTTCTCTATCCGTCATGAAATTCTATACAAAATAAATATGCAAAATTATGAATACGTGGAAAAATGTTTTTTTCTAAAAATTGACAGTACCGTCCGTCCCTTATAGGTATGAAAATTTAAAATTCATACTTTTGTGGGAAATTTTCTTCAGATTCAAACTGGAGGGATAAATATGGATATGTTTTCTCTATCCGTCATGAAATTCTATACAAAATAAATATGCAAAATTATGAATACGTGAAAAAAAAAATTTTCTAAAAATTGACAGTACCGTCCCTTATAGGTATGAAAATTTAAAATCCATACTTTTTTGGGAAATTTTCTTCAGATTCAAACTGGAGGGATAAATATGGATATGTTTTCTCTATCTGTCATGAAATTCTATACAAAATAAATATGAAAAATTATGAATACGTGAAAAAATTTTTTTCTAAAAATTGACAGTACCGTCCCTTATAGGTATGAAAATTTAAAATTGATACTTTTATGGGAAATTTTCTTCAGATTCAAACTGGAGGGATAAATATGGATATGTTTTCTCTATCCGTCATGAAATTCTATATAAAATAAATATGAAAAATTATGAATACTTGGAAACTTTTTTTTTTTTTAAAATTGACAGTACCGTCCCTTACAGGTATGAAAATTTAAAACTGATACTTTTGTGGAAAATTTTCTTAAAAGTTCAAACTGGAGGGATAAATATGTAAATGTTTTCTCTATCCGTCATAAAATTCTATACAAAATAAATATGAAAAATTATGAATACGTGGAAAAAATTTATTTTCCAAAAATTGACAGTACCGCCCCTTATAGGGATGAAAATTCGAAATTCATACTTTTGTGGGAAATTTTCTTCAGATTCAAACTGGAGGAATTAATATGGATATGTTTTCTCTATCCGTCATGAAATTCTATACAAAATAAATATGCAAAATTATGAATACGTGGAAAAATTTTTTTTTTTAAAAATTGACATTACCGTCCCTTACAGGTATGAAAATTTAAAATTGATACTTTTGTAGGAAATTTTCTTCAGATTCAAACTGGAGGGATAAATATGGAAATGTTTTCTCTATCCGTCTTAAAATTCTATACAAAATAAATATGAAAAATAGCGAATGAGTGGAAAAATTTTTTTTTCCAAAAATTGACAGTACTGTCCCTTACAGGTATGAAAATTTAAAATTGATACTTTTATGGGAAATTTTCTTCAGATTCAAACTGGCGGGATAAATATGGAAATGTTTTCTCTATCCGTCATGAAATTCTATACAAAATAAATATGGAAAATTATGAATACGTGGAAAAAATTTTTTTTATAAAAATTGACAGTACCGTCCTTTATAGGTATGAAAATTTAAAATTCATACTTTTGTGGGAAATTTTCTTCCGATTCAAACTAGACGGATAAATATGGATATGTTTTCTCTATCCGTCATGAAATTCTATACAAAATAAATATGCAAAATTATGAATACGTGGAAAAATTTTTTTTTTTTAAATTGACAGTACCGTCCTTTACAGGTGTAAAAATTTAAAACTGATACTTTAATCTGAAATTTTCTTAAACTTCCAAACTGGAGGGATAAATATGGGTATGTTTTCTCTATCCGTCATAAAATTCTATACAAAATAAATATGAAAAATTATGAATACGTAGAAAAAATTTATTTTCCAAAAATTGACAGTACCGTCCCTTACAGGTATGAAAATTTAAAATTGATACATTTATGGGAAATTTTCTTCAGATTCAAACTGGAGGGATAAATATGGATATGTTTTCTCTATCCGTCATGAAATTCTATACAAAATAAATATTAAAAATTATAAATACGTGGAAAATTTTTTTTTTTTTTAAAATTGACAGTACCGTCCCTTACAGGTATGAAAATTTAAAACTGATACTTTTGTGGAAAATTTTCTTAAAAGTTCAAACTGGAGGGATAAATATGTAAATGTTTTCTCTATCCGTCATAAAATTCTATACAAAATAAATATGAAAAATTATGAATACGTGGAAAAAATTTATTTTCCAAAAATTGACAGTACTGCCCCTTATAGGGATGAAAATTTGAAATTCATACTTTTGTGGGAAATTTTCTTCAGATTCAAACTGGAGGAATTAATATGGATATGTTTTCTCTATCCGTCATGAAATTCTATACAAAATAAATATGCAAAATTATGAATACGTGGAAAATTTTTTTTTTTTTTAAATTGACATTACCGTCCCTTACAGGTATGAAAATTTAAAATTGATACTTTTGTAGGAAATTTTCTTCAGATTCAAACTGGAGGGATAAATATGGAAATGTTTTCTCTATCCGTCTTAAAATTCTATACAAAATAAATATGAAAAATTATGAATACGTAGAAAAATGTTTTTTTCTAAAAATTGACAGTACCGTCCCTTATAGGTATGAAAATTTAAAATTCATACTTTAATGGGAAATTTTCTTAAAAATTCAAACTGGAGGGATAAATATGGATATGTTTTCTCTATCCGTCATGAAATTCTATACAAAATAAATATGCAAAATTATGAATACGTGAAAAAAAATTTTTTCTAAAAATTGAGAGTACCGTCCCTTATAGGTATGAAAATTTAAAATCCATACTTTTGTGGGAAATTTTCTTCAGATTCAAACTGGAGGGATAAATATGGATATGTTTTCTCTATCCGTCATGAAATTCTATACAAAATAAATATGCAAAATTATGAATACGTGGAAAAATTTTTTTTTTTAAAAATTGACAGTACCGTCCTTTACAGGTGTAAAAATTTAAAATTGATACTTTAATGGGAAATTTTCTTAAACTTTCAAACTGGAGTGATAAATATGGATATGTTTTCTCTATCCGTCATGAAATTCTATACAAAATAAATATGAAAAATTATGAATACGTGGAAAAATTTTTTTTTCCAAAAATTGACAGTACCGTCCCTTACAGGTATGAAAATTTAAAATTGATACTTTTATGGGGAATTTTCTTCAGATTCAAACTGGAGGGATAAATATGGATATGTTTTCTCTATCCGTCATGAAATTCTATACAAAATAAATATGCAAAATTATGAATACGTGGAAAAATTTTTTTTTTAAAAAATTGACAGTACCGTCCTTTACAGGTGTAAAAATTTAAAATTGATACTTTAATGGGAAATTTTCTTAAACTTTCAATCTGGAGTGATAATATGGATATGTTTTTTCTATCCGTCATGAAATTCTATACAAAATAAATATGAAAAATTATGAATACGTGGAAAATTTTTTTTCCCTTACAGGTATGAAAATTTAAAACTGATACTTTTGTGGAAAATTTTCTTACAAGTTCAAACTGGAGGGATAAATATGGAAATGTTTTCTCTATCCGTCATAAAATTCTATACAAAATAAATATGAAAAATTATGAATACGTGGAAAAAATTTTTTTTCCAAAAATTGACAGTACCGTCCCTTATAGGTATGAAAATTTAAAATTGATACTTTTATGGGAAATTTTCTTCAGATTCAAACTGGAGGGATAAATATGGATATGTTTTCTCTATCCGTCATGAAATTCTATATAAAATAAATATGAAAAATTATGAATACTTGGAAACTTTTTTTTTTTTTAAAATTGACAGTACCGTCCCTTACAGGTATGAAAATTTAAAACTGATACTTTTGTGGAAAATTTTCTTAAAAGTTCAAACTGGAGGGATAAATATGTAAATGTTTTCTCTATCCGTCATAAAATTCTATACAAAATAAATATGAAAAATTATGAATACGTGGAAAAAATTTATTTTCCAAAAATTGACAGTACCGCCCCTTATAGGGATGAAAATTCGAAATTCATACTTTTGTGGGAAATTTTCTTCAGATTCAAACTGGAGGAATTAATATGGATATGTTTTCTCTATCCGTCATGAAATTCTATACAAAATAAATATGCAAAATTATGAATACGTGGAAAAATTTTTTTTTTTAAAAATTGACATTACCGTCCCTTACAGGTATGAAAATTTAAAATTGATACTTTTGTAGGAAATTTTCTTCAGATTCAAACTGGAGGGATAAATATGGAAATGTTTTCTCTATCCGTCTTAAAATTCTATACAAAATAAATATGAAAAATAGCGAATGAGTGGAAAAATTTTTTTTTTCAAAAATTGACAGTACTGTCCCTTACAGGTATGAAAATTTAAAATTGATACTTTTATGGGAAATTTTCTTCAGATTCAAACTGGCGGGATAAATATGGAAATGTTTTCTCTATCCGTCATGAAATTCTATACAAAATAAATATGGAAAATTATGAATACGTGGAAAAAATTTTTTTTATAAAAATTGACAGTACCGTCCTTTATAGGTATGAAAATTTAAAATTCATACTTTTGTGGGAAATTTTCTTCCGATTCAAACTAGACGGATAAATATGGATATGTTTTCTCTATCCGTCATGAAATTCTATACAAAATAAATATGCAAAATTATGAATACGTGGAAAAATTTTTTTTTTTTAAATTGACAGTACCGTCCTTTACAGGTGTAAAAATTTAAAACTGATACTTTAATCTGAAATTTTCTTAAACTTCCAAACTGGAGGGATAAATATGGGTATGTTTTCTCTATCCGTCATAAAATTCTATACAAAATAAATATGAAAAATTATGAATACGTAGAAAAAATTTATTTTCCAAAAATTGACAGTACCGTCCCTTACAGGTATGAAAATTTAAAATTGATACATTTATGGGAAATTTTCTTCAGATTCAAATTGGAGGGATAAATATGGATATGTTTTCTCTATCCGTCATGAAATTCTATACAAAATAAATATGAAAAATTATGAATACTTGGAAACTTTTTTTTTTTTTAAAATTGACAGTACCGTCCCTTACAGGTATGAAAATTTAAAACTGATACTTTTGTGGAAAATTTTCTTAAAAGTTCAAACTGGAGGGATAAATATGTAAATGTTTTCTCTATCCGTCATAAAATTCTATACAAAATAAATATGAAAAATTATGAATACGTGGAAAAAATTTATTTTCCAAAAATTGACAGTACCGCCCCTTATAGGGATGAAAATTCGAAATTCATACTTTTGTGGGAAATTTTCTTCAGATTCAAACTGGAGGAATTAATATGGATATGTTTTCTCTATCCGTCATGAAATTCTATACAAAATAAATATGCAAAATTATGAATACGTGGAAAAATTTTTTTTTTTAAAAATTGACATTACCGTCCCTTACAGGTATGAAAATTTAAAATTGATACTTTTGTAGGAAATTTTCTTCAGATTCAAACTGGAGGGATAAATATGGAAATGTTTTCTCTATCCGTCTTAAAATTCTATACAAAATAAATATGAAAAATAGCGAATGAGTGGAAAAATTTTTTTTTCCAAAAATTGACAGTACTGTCCCTTACAGGTATGAAAATTTAAAATTGATACTTTTATGGGAAATTTTCTTCAGATTCAAACTGGCGGGATAAATATGGAAATGTTTTCTCTATCCGTCATGAAATTCTATACAAAATAAATATGGAAAATTATGAATACGTGGAAAAAATTTTTTTTATAAAAATTGACAGTACCGTCCTTTATAGGTATGAAAATTTAAAATTCATACTTTTGTGGGAAATTTTCTTCCGATTCAAACTAGACGGATAAATATGGATATGTTTTCTCTATCCGTCATGAAATTCTATACAAAATAAATATGCAAAATTATGAATACGTGGAAAAATTTTTTTTTTTTAAATTGACAGTACCGTCCTTTACAGGTGTAAAAATTTAAAACTGATACTTTAATCTGAAATTTTCTTAAACTTCCAAACTGGAGGGATAAATATGGGTATGTTTTCTCTATCCGTCATAAAATTCTATACAAAATAAATATGAAAAATTATGAATACGTAGAAAAAATTTATTTTCCAAAAATTGACAGTACCGTCCCTTACAGGTATGAAAATTTAAAATTGATACATTTATGGGAAATTTTCTTCAGATTCAAACTGGAGGGATAAATATGGATATGTTTTCTCTATCCGTCATGAAATTCTATACAAAATAAATATTAAAAATTATAAATACGTGGAAAATTTTTTTTTTTTTTAAAATTGACAGTACCGTCCCTTACAGGTATGAAAATTTAAAACTGATACTTTTGTGGAAAATTTTCTTAAAAGTTCAAACTGGAGGGATAAATATGTAAATGTTTTCTCTATCCGTCATAAAATTCTATACAAAATAAATATGAAAAATTATGAATACGTGGAAAAAATTTATTTTCCAAAAATTGACAGTACTGCCCCTTATAGGGATGAAAATTTGAAATTCATACT
The DNA here is from genome assembly GCF_987345545.1 of Pholcus phalangioides. Taxonomy (NCBI): domain Eukaryota; kingdom Metazoa; phylum Arthropoda; class Arachnida; order Araneae; family Pholcidae; genus Pholcus; species Pholcus phalangioides. The sequence goes on along the minus strand of NW_028301602.1, from coordinate 51,662,895 downwards.
TTTGTGGGAAATTTTCTTCAGATTCAAACTGGAGGAATTAATATGGATATGTTTTCTCTATCCGTCATGAAATTCTATACAAAATAAATATGCAAAATTATGAATACGTGGAAAATTTTTTTTTTTTTTAAATTGACATTACCGTCCCTTACAGGTATGAAAATTTAAAATTGATACTTTTGTAGGAAATTTTCTTCAGATTCAAACTGGAGGGATAAATATGGAAATGTTTTCTCTATCCGTCTTAAAATTCTATACAAAATAAATATGAAAAATTATGAATACGTAGAAAAATGTTTTTTTCTAAAAATTGACAGTACCGTCCCTTATAGGTATGAAAATTTAAAATTCATACTTTAATGGGAAATTTTCTTAAAAATTCAAACTGGAGGGATAAATATGGATATGTTTTCTCTATCCGTCATGAAATTCTATACAAAATAAATATGCAAAATTATGAATACGTGAAAAAAAATTTTTTCTAAAAATTGAGAGTACCGTCCCTTATAGGTATGAAAATTTAAAATCCATACTTTTGTGGGAAATTTTCTTCAGATTCAAACTGGAGGGATAAATATGGATATGTTTTCTCTATCCGTCATGAAATTCTATACAAAATAAATATGCAAAATTATGAATACGTGGAAAAATTTTTTTTTTTAAAAATTGACAGTACCGTCCTTTACAGGTGTAAAAATTTAAAATTGATACTTTAATGGGAAATTTTCTTAAACTTTCAAACTGGAGTGATAAATATGGATATGTTTTCTCTATCCGTCATGAAATTCTATACAAAATAAATATGAAAAATTATGAATACGTGGAAAAATTTTTTTTTCCAAAAATTGACAGTACCGTCCCTTACAGGTATGAAAATTTAAAATTGATACTTTTATGGGGAATTTTCTTCAGATTCAAACTGGAGGGATAAATATGGATATGTTTTCTCTATCCGTCATGAAATTCTATACAAAATAAATATGCAAAATTATGAATACGTGGAAAAATTTTTTTTTTAAAAAATTGACAGTACCGTCCTTTACAGGTGTAAAAATTTAAAATTGATACTTTAATGGGAAATTTTCTTAAACTTTCAATCTGGAGTGATAATATGGATATGTTTTTTCTATCCGTCATGAAATTCTATACAAAATAAATATGAAAAATTATGAATACGTGGAAAATTTTTTTTCCCTTACAGGTATGAAAATTTAAAACTGATACTTTTGTGGAAAATTTTCTTACAAGTTCAAACTGGAGGGATAAATATGGAAATGTTTTCTCTATCCGTCATAAAATTCTATACAAAATAAATATGAAAAATTATGAATACGTGGAAAAAATTTTTTTTCCAAAAATTGACAGTACCGTCCCTTATAGGTATGAAAATTTAAAATTGATACTTTTATGGGAAATTTTCTTCAGATTCAAACTGGAGGGATAAATATGGATATGTTTTCTCTATCCGTCATGAAATTCTATATAAAATAAATATGAAAAATTATGAATACTTGGAAACTTTTTTTTTTTTTAAAATTGACAGTACCGTCCCTTACAGGTATGAAAATTTAAAACTGATACTTTTGTGGAAAATTTTCTTAAAAGTTCAAACTGGAGGGATAAATATGTAAATGTTTTCTCTATCCGTCATAAAATTCTATACAAAATAAATATGAAAAATTATGAATACGTGGAAAAAATTTATTTTCCAAAAATTGACAGTACCGCCCCTTATAGGGATGAAAATTCGAAATTCATACTTTTGTGGGAAATTTTCTTCAGATTCAAACTGGAGGAATTAATATGGATATGTTTTCTCTATCCGTCATGAAATTCTATACAAAATAAATATGCAAAATTATGAATACGTGGAAAAATTTTTTTTTTTAAAAATTGACATTACCGTCCCTTACAGGTATGAAAATTTAAAATTGATACTTTTGTAGGAAATTTTCTTCAGATTCAAACTGGAGGGATAAATATGGAAATGTTTTCTCTATCCGTCTTAAAATTCTATACAAAATAAATATGAAAAATAGCGAATGAGTGGAAAAATTTTTTTTTTCAAAAATTGACAGTACTGTCCCTTACAGGTATGAAAATTTAAAATTGATACTTTTATGGGAAATTTTCTTCAGATTCAAACTGGCGGGATAAATATGGAAATGTTTTCTCTATCCGTCATGAAATTCTATACAAAATAAATATGGAAAATTATGAATACGTGGAAAAAATTTTTTTTATAAAAATTGACAGTACCGTCCTTTATAGGTATGAAAATTTAAAATTCATACTTTTGTGGGAAATTTTCTTCCGATTCAAACTAGACGGATAAATATGGATATGTTTTCTCTATCCGTCATGAAATTCTATACAAAATAAATATGCAAAATTATGAATACGTGGAAAAATTTTTTTTTTTTAAATTGACAGTACCGTCCTTTACAGGTGTAAAAATTTAAAACTGATACTTTAATCTGAAATTTTCTTAAACTTCCAAACTGGAGGGATAAATATGGGTATGTTTTCTCTATCCGTCATAAAATTCTATACAAAATAAATATGAAAAATTATGAATACGTAGAAAAAATTTATTTTCCAAAAATTGACAGTACCGTCCCTTACAGGTATGAAAATTTAAAATTGATACATTTATGGGAAATTTTCTTCAGATTCAAATTGGAGGGATAAATATGGATATGTTTTCTCTATCCGTCATGAAATTCTATACAAAATAAATATGGAAAATTATGAATACGTGGAAAATTTTTTTTTATAAAAATTGACAGTACCGTCCTTTATAGGTATGAAAATTTAAAATCCATACATTTGTGGGAAATTTTCTTCAGATTGAAACTGGAGGGATAAATATGGATATGTTTTCTCTATCCGTCATGAAATTCTATACAAAATAAATATGAAAAATTATAAATACGTGCAAAAAAAATTTTTTCAAAAAATTGACAGTACCGTCCCTTACAGGTACGAAAATTCAAAATTGACACTTTTGTGGGAAATTTTCCTCAGATTCAAACTGGAGGGATAAATATGGATATGTTTTCTCTATCCGTCATGAAATTCTATACAAAATAAATATGCAAAATTATGAATACGTGGCAAAATTATTTTTTTTAAAAATTGACCGTACCGTCCTTCACAGGTGTAAAAATTTAAAATTGATACTTTAATGGGAAATTTTCTTAAACTTTCAAACTGGAGTGATAAATATGGATATGTTTTCTCTATCCGTCATGAAATTCTATACAAAATAAATATGAAAAATTATGAATACGTGGAAAATTTTTTTTTTTCCAAAAATTGACAGTACCGTCCCTTACAGGTATGAAAATTTAAAATCCATACTTTTGTGGGAAATTTTCTTCAGATTCAAACTGGAGGGATAAATATGGATATGTTTTCTCTATCCGTCATGAAATTCTATACAAAATAAATATTAAAAATTATAAATACGTGGAAAATTTTTTTTTTTTTTAAAATTGACAGTACCGTCCCTTACAGGTATGAAAATTTAAAACTGATACTTTTGTGGAAAATTTTCTTAAAAGTTCAAACTGGAGGGATAAATATGTAAATGTTTTCTCTATCCGTCATAAAATTCTATACAAAATAAATATGAAAAATTATGAATACGTGGAAAAAATTTATTTTCCAAAAATTGACAGTACTGCCCCTTATAGGGATGAAAATTTGAAATTCATACTTTTGTGGGAAATTTTCTTCAGATTCAAACTGGAGGAATTAATATGGATATGTTTTCTCTATCCGTCATGAAATTCTATACAAAATAAATATGCAAAATTATGAATACGTGGAAAATTTTTTTTTTTTTTAAATTGACATTACCGTCCCTTACAGGTATGAAAATTTAAAATTGATACTTTTGTAGGAAATTTTCTTCAGATTCAAACTGGAGGGATAAATATGGAAATGTTTTCTCTATCCGTCTTAAAATTCTATACAAAATAAATATGAAAAATTATGAATACGTAGAAAAATGTTTTTTTCTAAAAATTGACAGTACCGTCCCTTATAGGTATGAAAATTTAAAATTCATACTTTAATGGGAAATTTTCTTAAAAATTCAAACTGGAGGGATAAATATGGATATGTTTTCTCTATCCGTCATGAAATTCTATACAAAATAAATATGCAAAATTATGAATACGTGAAAAAAAAATTTTTCTAAAAATTGAGAGTACCGTCCCTTATAGGTATGAAAATTTAAAATCCATACTTTTGTGGGAAATTTTCTTCAGATTCAAACTGGAGGGATAAATATGGATATGTTTTCTCTATCCGTCATGAAATTCTATACAAAATAAATATGCAAAATTATGAATACGTGGAAAAATTTTTTTTTTTAAAAATTGACAGTACCGTCCTTTACAGGTGTAAAAATTTAAAATTGATACTTTAATGGGAAATTTTCTTAAACTTTCAAACTGGAGTGATAAATATGGATATGTTTTCTCTATCCGTCATGAAATTCTATACAAAATAAATATGAAAAATTATGAATACGTGGAAAAATTTTTTTTTCCAAAAATTGACAGTACCGTCCCTTACAGGTATGAAAATTTAAAATTGATACTTTTATGGGGAATTTTCTTCAGATTCAAACTGGAGGGATAAATATGGATATGTTTTCTCTATCCGTCATGAAATTCTATACAAAATAAATATGCAAAATTATGAATACGTGGAAAAATTTTTTTTTTAAAAAATTGACAGTACCGTCCTTTACAGGTGTAAAAATTTAAAATTGATACTTTAATGGGAAATTTTCTTAAACTTTCAATCTGGAGTGATAATATGGATATGTTTTTTCTATCCGTCATGAAATTCTATACAAAATAAATATGAAAAATTATGAATACGTGGAAAATTTTTTTTCCCTTACAGGTATGAAAATTTAAAACTGATACTTTTGTGGAAAATTTTCTTACAAGTTCAAACTGGAGGGATAAATATGGAAATGTTTTCTCTATCCGTCATAAAATTCTATACAAAATAAATATGAAAAATTATGAATACGTGGAAAAAATTTTTTTTCCAAAAATTGACAGTACCGTCCCTTATAGGTATGAAAATTTAAAATTCATACTTTTGTGGGAAATTTTCTTCAGATTCAAACTGGAGGAATTAATATGGATATGTTTTCTCTATCCGTCATGAAATTCTATACAAAATAAATATGCAAAATTATGAATACGTGGAAAAATGTTTTTTTCTAAAAATTGACAGTACCGTCCCTTATAGGTATGAAAATTTAAAATTCATACTTTAATGGGAAATTTTCTTAAAAATTCAAACTGGAGTTATAAATATGGATATGTTTTCTCTATCCGTCATGAAATTCTATACAAAATAAATATGCAAAATTATGAATACGTGAAAAAAAAAAATTTCTAAAAATTGACAGTACCATCCCTTACAGGTATGAAAATTTAAAACTGATACTTTTGTGGAAAATTTTCTTCAGATTCAAACTGGAGGGATAAATATGGGTATGTTTTCTCTATCCGTCATGAAATTCTATACAAAATAAATATTAAAAATTATAAATACGTGGAAAAAAATTTTTTTCTAAAAATTGACAGTACCGTTTCTTATAGGTATGAAAATTTAAAATCCATACTTTTGTGGGAAATTTTCTTCAGATTCAAACTGGAGGGATAAATATGGATATGTTTTCTCTATCCGTCATGAAATTCTATACAAAATAAATATGAAAAATTATAAATACGTGGAAAAAATTTTTTTTCCAAAAATTGACAGTACCGTCCCTTATAGGTATAAAATTTAAAACTGATACTTTTGTGGAAAATTTTCTTAAAAGTTCAAACTGGAGGGATAAATATGGAAATGTTTTCTCTATCCGTCATAAAATTCTATACAAAATAAATATGAAAAATTATGAATACGTAGAAAAAATTTATTTTCCAAAAATTGACAATACCGTCCCTTATAGGGATGAAAATTTGAAATTCATACTTTTGTGGGAAATTTTCTTCAGATTCAAACTGGAGTGATAAATATGGATATGTTTTCTCTATCCGTCATGAAATTCTATACAAAATAAATATGGAAAATTATGAATACGTGGAAAAATTTTTTTTATAAAAATTGACAGTACCGTCCTTTATAGGTATGAAAATTTAAAATCCATACTTTTGTGGGAAATTTTCTTCAGATTCAAACTGGAGGGATAAATATGGATATGTTTTCTCTATCCGTCATGAAATTCTATACAAAATAAATATGAAAAATTATAAATACGTGCAAAAAAAATTTTTTCAAAGAATTGACAGTACCGTCCCTTACAGGTACGAAAATTCAAAATTGACACTTTTGTGGGAAATTTTCTTCAGATTCAAACTGGAGGGATAAATATGGAAATGTTTTCTCTATCCGTCTTAAAATTCTATACAAAATAAATATGAAAAATTGCGAATGAGTGGAAAATTTGTTTTAAAAAAATTCACAGTACCGTCCCTTACAGGTATGAAAATTTAAAATTGATACTTTTATGGGAAATTTTCTTCAGATTCAAACTGGAGGGATAAATATGGATATGTTTTCTCTATCCGTCATGAAATTCTATACAAAATAAATATGAAAAATTATGAATACGTGGAAACATTTTTTTTTCTAAAAATTGACAGTACCGTCCCTTTAAGGTATGAAAATTTAAAATTGATAATTTTGTGGGAAATTTTCTTCAGATTCAAACTGGAGGGATAAATATGGATATGTTTTCTCTATCCGTCATGAAATTCTATACAAAATAAATATGAAATATTATGAATACGTGGAAATTTTTTTTTTTTTTTAAATTGACAGTACCGTCCTTTACAGGTGTAAAAATTTAAAATTGATACTTTAATGGGATATTTTCTTAAACATTCAAACTGGAGGGATAAATATGGATATGTTTTCTCTATCCGTCATGAAATTCTATACAAAATAAATATTAAAAATTATAAATACGTGGAAAAATTTTTTTTTCTAAAAATTGACAGTACCGTCCCTTACAGGTATGAAAATTCAAAATTGACACTTTTGTGGGAAATTTTCTCAAAAATTCAAACTGGAGGGATAAATATGGATATGTTTTCTCTATCCGTCATGAAATTCTATACAAAATAAATATGCAAAATTATGAATACGTGGAAAAATGTTTTTTTCTAAAAATTGACAGTACCGTCCGTCCCTTATAGGTATGAAAATTTAAAATTCATACTTTTGTGGGAAATTTTCTTCAGATTCAAACTGGAGGGATAAATATGGATATGTTTTCTCTATCCGTCATGAAATTCTATACAAAATAAATATGCAAAATTATGAATACGTGAAAAAAAAAATTTTCTAAAAATTGACAGTACCGTCCCTTATAGGTATGAAAATTTAAAATCCATACTTTTTTGGGAAATTTTCTTCAGATTCAAACTGGAGGGATAAATATGGATATGTTTTCTCTATCTGTCATGAAATTCTATACAAAATAAATATGAAAAATTATGAATACGTGAAAAAAATGTTTTTCTAAAAATTGACAGTACCGTCCCTTATAGGTATGAAAATTTAAAATTGATACTTTTATGGGAAATTTTCTTCAGATTCAAACTGGAGGGATAAATATGGATATGTTTTCTCTATCCGTCATGAAATTCTATATAAAATAAATATGAAAAATTATGAATACTTGGAAACTTTTTTTTTTTTTAAAATTGACAGTACCGTCCCTTACAGGTATGAAAATTTAAAACTGATACTTTTGTGGAAAATTTTCTTAAAAGTTCAAACTGGAGGGATAAATATGTAAATGTTTTCTCTATCCGTCATAAAATTCTATACAAAATAAATATGAAAAATTATGAATACGTGGAAAAAATTTATTTTCCAAAAATTGACAGTACCGCCCCTTATAGGGATGAAAATTCGAAATTCATACTTTTGTGGGAAATTTTCTTCAGATTCAAACTGGAGGAATTAATATGGATATGTTTTCTCTATCCGTCATGAAATTCTATACAAAATAAATATGCAAAATTATGAATACGTGGAAAAATTTTTTTTTTTAAAAATTGACATTACCGTCCCTTACAGGTATGAAAATTTAAAATTGATACTTTTGTAGGAAATTTTCTTCAGATTCAAACTGGAGGGATAAATATGGAAATGTTTTCTCTATCCGTCTTAAAATTCTATACAAAATAAATATGAAAAATAGCGAATGAGTTAAAAAATTTTTTTTTCCAAAAATTGACAGTACTGTCCCTTACAGGTATGAAAATTTAAAATTGATACTTTTATGGGAAATTTTCTTCAGATTCAAACTGGCGGGATAAATATGGAAATGTTTTCTCTATCCGTCATGAAATTCTATACAAAATAAATATGGAAAATTATGAATACGTGGAAAAAATTTTTTTTATAAAAATTGACAGTACCGTCCTTTATAGGTATGAAAATTTAAAATTCATACTTTTGTGGGAAATTTTCTTCCGATTCAAACTAGACGGATAAATATGGATATGTTTTCTCTATCCGTCATGAAATTCTATACAAAATAAATATGCAAAATTATGAATACGTGGAAAAATTTTTTTTTTTTAAATTGACAGTACCGTCCTTTACAGGTGTAAAAATTTAAAACTGATACTTTAATCTGAAATTTTCTTAAACTTCCAAACTGGAGGGATAAATATGGGTATGTTTTCTCTATCCGTCATAAAATTCTATACAAAATAAATATGAAAAATTATGAATACGTAGAAAAAATTTATTTTCCAAAAATTGACAGTACCGTCCCTTACAGGTATGAAAATTTAAAATTGATACATTTATGGGAAATTTTCTTCAGATTCAAATTGGAGGGATAAATATGGATATGTTTTCTCTATCCGTCATGAAATTCTATACAAAATAAATATGGAAAATTATGAATACGTGGAAAATTTTTTTTTATAAAAATTGACAGTACCGTCCTTTATAGGTATGAAAATTTAAAATCCATACATTTGTGGGAAATTTTCTTCAGATTGAAACTGGAGGGATAAATATGGATATGTTTTCTCTATCCGTCATGAAATTCTATACAAAATAAATATGAAAAATTATAAATACGTGCAAAAAAAATTTTTTCAAAAAATTGACAGTACCGTCCCTTACAGGTACGAAAATTCAAAATTGACACTTTTGTGGGAAATTTTCCTCAGATTCAAACTGGAGGGATAAATATGGATATGTTTTCTCTATCCGTCATGAAATTCTATACAAAATAAATATGCAAAATTATGAATACGTGGCAAAATTATTTTTTTTAAAAATTGACCGTACCGTCCTTTACAGGTGTAAAAATTTAAAATTGATACTTTAATGGGAAATTTTCTTAAACTTTCAAACTGGAGTGATAAATATGGATATGTTTTCTCTATCCGTCATGAAATTCTATACAAAATAAATATGAAAAATTATGAATACGTGGAAAATTTTTTTTTTTCCAAAAATTGACAGTACCGTCCCTTACAGGTATGAAAATTTAAAATCCATACTTTTGTGGGAAATTTTCTTCAGATTCAAACTGGAGGGATAAATATGGATATGTTTTCTCTATCCGTCATGAAATTCTATACAAAATAAATATTAAAAATTATAAATACGTGGAAAATTTTTTTTTTTTTTAAAATTGACAGTACCGTCCCTTACAGGTATGAAAATTTAAAACTGATACTTTTGTGGAAAATTTTCTTAAAAGTTCAAACTGGAGGGATAAATATGTAAATGTTTTCTCTATCCGTCATAAAATTCTATACAAAATAAATATGAAAAATTATGAATACGTGGAAAAAATTTATTTTCCAAAAATTGACAGTACTGCCCCTTATAGGGATGAAAATTTGAAATTCATACTTTTGTGGGAAATTTTCTTCAGATTCAAACTGGAGGAATTAATATGGATATGTTTTCTCTATCCGTCATGAAATTCTATACAAAATAAATATGCAAAATTATGAATACGTGGAAAATTTTTTTTTTTTTTAAATTGACATTACCGTCCCTTACAGGTATGAAAATTTAAAATTGATACTTTTGTAGGAAATTTTCTTCAGATTCAAACTGGAGGGATAAATATGGAAATGTTTTCTCTATCCGTCTTAAAATTCTATACAAAATAAATATGAAAAATTATGAATACGTAGAAAAATGTTTTTTTCTAAAAATTGACAGTACCGTCCCTTATAGGTATGAAAATTTAAAATTCATACTTTAATGGGAAATTTTCTTAAAAATTCAAACTGGAGGGATAAATATGGATATGTTTTCTCTATCCGTCATGAAATTCTATACAAAATAAATATGCAAAATTATGAATACGTGAAAAAAAAATTTTTCTAAAAATTGAGAGTACCGTCCCTTATAGGTATGAAAATTTAAAATCCATACTTTTGTGGGAAATTTTCTTCAGATTCAAACTGGAGGGATAAATATGGATATGTTTTCTCTATCCGTCATGAAATTCTATACAAAATAAATATGCAAAATTATGAATACGTGGAAAAATTTTTTTTTTTAAAAATTGACAGTACCGTCCTTTACAGGTGTAAAAATTTAAAATTGATACTTTAATGGGAAATTTTCTTAAACTTTCAAACTGGAGTGATAAATATGGATATGTTTTCTCTATCCGTCATGAAATTCTATACAAAATAAATATGAAAAATTATGAATACGTGGAAAAATTTTTTTTTCCAAAAATTGACAGTACCGTCCCTTACAGGTATGAAAATTTAAAATTGATACTTTTATGGGGAATTTTCTTCAGATTCAAACTGGAGGGATAAATATGGATATGTTTTCTCTATCCGTCATGAAATTCTATACAAAATAAATATGCAAAATTATGAATACGTGGAAAAATTTTTTTTTTAAAAAATTGACAGTACCGTCCTTTACAGGTGTAAAAATTTAAAATTGATACTTTAATGGGAAATTTTCTTAAACTTTCAATCTGGAGTGATAATATGGATATGTTTTTTCTATCCGTCATGAAATTCTATACAAAATAAATATGAAAAATTATGAATACGTGGAAAATTTTTTTTCCCTTACAGGTATGAAAATTTAAAACTGATACTTTTGTGGAAAATTTTCTTACAAGTTCAAACTGGAGGGATAAATATGGAAATGTTTTCTCTATCCGTCATAAAATTCTATACAAAATAAATATGAAAAATTATGAATACGTGGAAAAAATTTTTTTTCCAAAAATTGACAGTACCGTCCCTTATAGGTATGAAAATTTAAAATTCATACTTTTGTGGGAAATTTTCTTCAGATTCAAACTGGAGGAATTAATATGGATATGTTTTCTCTATCCGTCATGAAATTCTATACAAAATAAATATGCAAAATTATGAATACGTGGAAAAATGTTTTTTTCTAAAAATTGACAGTACCGTCCCTTATAGGTATGAAAATTTAAAATTCATACTTTAATGGGAAATTTTCTTAAAAATTCAAACTGGAGTTATAAATATGGATATGTTTTCTCTATCCGTCATGAAATTCTATACAAAATAAATATGCAAAATTATGAATACGTGAAAAAAAAAAATTTCTAAAAATTGACAGTACCATCCCTTACAGGTATGAAAATTTAAAACTGATACTTTTGTGGAAAATTTTCTTCAGATTCAAACTGGAGGGATAAATATGGGTATGTTTTCTCTATCCGTCATGAAATTCTATACAAAATAAATATTAAAAATTATAAATACGTGGAAAAAAATTTTTTTCTAAAAATTGACAGTACCGTTTCTTATAGGTATGAAAATTTAAAATCCATACTTTTGTGGGAAATTTTCTTCAGATTCAAACTGGAGGGATAAATATGGATATGTTTTCTCTATCCGTCATGAAATTCTATACAAAATAAATATGAAAAATTATAAATACGTGGAAAAAATTTTTTTTCCAAAAATTGACAGTACCGTCCCTTATAGGTATAAAATTTAAAACTGATACTTTTGTGGAAAATTTTCTTAAAAGTTCAAACTGGAGGGATAAATATGGAAATGTTTTCTCTATCCGTCATAAAATTCTATACAAAATAAATATGAAAAATTATGAATACGTAGAAAAAATTTATTTTCCAAAAATTGACAATACCGTCCCTTATAGGGATGAAAATTTGAAATTCATACTTTTGTGGGAAATTTTCTTCAGATTCAAACTGGAGTGATAAATATGGATATGTTTTCTCTATCCGTCATGAAATTCTATACAAAATAAATATGGAAAATTATGAATACGTGGAAAAATTTTTTTTATAAAAATTGACAGTACCGTCCTTTATAGGTATGAAAATTTAAAATCCATACTTTTGTGGGAAATTTTCTTCAGATTCAAACTGGAGGGATAAATATGGATATGTTTTCTCTATCCGTCATGAAATTCTATACAAAATAAATATGAAAAATTATAAATACGTGCAAAAAAAATTTTTTCAAAGAATTGACAGTACCGTCCCTTACAGGTACGAAAATTCAAAATTGACACTTTTGTGGGAAATTTTCTTCAGATTCAAACTGGAGGGATAAATATGGAAATGTTTTCTCTATCCGTCTTAAAATTCTATACAAAATAAATATGAAAAATTGCGAATGAGTGGAAAATTTGTTTTAAAAAAATTCACAGTACCGTCCCTTACAGGTATGAAAATTTAAAATTGATACTTTTATGGGAAATTTTCTTCAGATTCAAACTGGAGGGATAAATATGGATATGTTTTCTCTATCCGTCATGAAATTCTATACAAAATAAATATGAAAAATTATGAATACGTGGAAACATTTTTTTTTCTAAAAATTGACAGTACCGTCCCTTTAAGGTATGAAAATTTAAAATTGATAATTTTGTGGGAAATTTTCTTCAGATTCAAACTGGAGGGATAAATATGGATATGTTTTCTCTATCCGTCATGAAATTCTATACAAAATAAATATGAAATATTATGAATACGTGGAAATTTTTTTTTTTTTTTAAATTGACAGTACCGTCCTTTACAGGTGTAAAAATTTAAAATTGATACTTTAATGGGATATTTTCTTAAACATTCAAACTGGAGGGATAAATATGGATATGTTTTCTCTATCCGTCATGAAATTCTATACAAAATAAATATTAAAAATTATAAATACGTGGAAAAATTTTTTTTTCTAAAAATTGACAGTACCGTCCCTTACAGGTATGAAAATTCAAAATTGACACTTTTGTGGGAAATTTTCTCAAAAATTCAAACTGGAGGGATAAATATGGATATGTTTTCTCTATCCGTCATGAAATTCTATACAAAATAAATATGCAAAATTATGAATACGTGGAAAAATGTTTTTTTCTAAAAATTGACAGTACCGTCCGTCCCTTATAGGTATGAAAATTTAAAATTCATACTTTTGTGGGAAATTTTCTTCAGATTCAAACTGGAGGGATAAATATGGATATGTTTTCTCTATCCGTCATGAAATTCTATACAAAATAAATATGCAAAATTATGAATACGTGAAAAAAAAAATTTTCTAAAAATTGACAGTACCGTCCCTTATAGGTATGAAAATTTAAAATCCATACTTTTTTGGGAAATTTTCTTCAGATTCAAACTGGAGGGATAAATATGGATATGTTTTCTCTATCTGTCATGAAATTCTATACAAAATAAATATGAAAAATTATGAATACGTGAAAAAAATGTTTTTCTAAAAATTGACAGTACCGTCCCTTATAGGTATGAAAATTTAAAATTGATACTTTTATGGGAAATTTTCTTCAGATTCAAACTGGAGGGATAAATATGGATATGTTTTCTCTATCCGTCATGAAATTCTATATAAAATAAATATGAAAAATTATGAATACTTGGAAACTTTTTTTTTTTTTAAAATTGACAGTACCGTCCCTTACAGGTATGAAAATTTAAAACTGATACTTTTGTGGAAAATTTTCTTAAAAGTTCAAACTGGAGGGATAAATATGTAAATGTTTTCTCTATCCGTCATAAAATTCTATACAAAATAAATATGAAAAATTATGAATACGTGGAAAAAATTTATTTTCCAAAAATTGACAGTACCGCCCCTTATAGGGATGAAAATTCGAAATTCATACTTTTGTGGGAAATTTTCTTCAGATTCAAACTGGAGGAATTAATATGGATATGTTTTCTCTATCCGTCATGAAATTCTATACAAAATAAATATGCAAAATTATGAATACGTGGAAAAATTTTTTTTTTTAAAAATTGACATTACCGTCCCTTACAGGTATGAAAATTTAAAATTGACACTTTTGTAGGAAATTTTCTTCAGATTCAAACTGGAGGGATAAATATGGAAATGTTTTCTCTATCCGTCTTAAAATTCTATACAAAATAAATATGAAAAATAGCGAATGAGTTAAAAAATTTTTTTTTCCAAAAATTGACAGTACTGTCCCTTACAGGTATGAAAATTTAAAATTGATACTTTTATGGGAAATTTTCTTCAGATTCAAACTGGCGGGATAAATATGGAAATGTTTTCTCTATCCGTCATGAAATTCTATACAAAATAAATATGGAAAATTATGAATACGTGGAAAAAATTTTTTTTATAAAAATTGACAGTACCGTCCTTTATAGGTATGAAAATTTAAAATTCATACTTTTGTGGGAAATTTTCTTCCGATTCAAACTAGACGGATAAATATGGATATGTTTTCTCTATCCGTCATGAAATTCTATACAAAATAAATATGCAAAATTATGAATACGTGGAAAAATTTTTTTTTTTTAAATTGACAGTACCGTCCTTTACAGGTGTAAAAATTTAAAACTGATACTTTAATCTGAAATTTTCTTAAACTTCCAAACTGGAGGGATAAATATGGGTATGTTTTCTCTATCCGTCATAAAATTCTATACAAAATAAATATGAAAAATTATGAATACGTAGAAAAAATTTATTTTCCAAAAATTGACAGTACCGTCCCTTACAGGTATGAAAATTTAAAATTGATACATTTATGGGAAATTTTCTTCAGATTCAAATTGGAGGGATAAATATGGATATGTTTTCTCTATCCGTCATGAAATTCTATACAAAATAAATATGGAAAATTATGAATACGTGGAAAATTTTTTTTTATAAAAATTGACAGTACCGTCCTTTATAGGTATGAAAATTTAAAATCCATACATTTGTGGGAAATTTTCTTCAGATTGAAACTGGAGGGATAAATATGGATATGTTTTCTCTATCCGTCATGAAATTCTATACAAAATAAATATGAAAAATTATAAATACGTGCAAAAAAAATTTTTTCAAAAAATTGACAGTACCGTCCCTTACAGGTACGAAAATTCAAAATTGACACTTTTGTGGGAAATTTTCCTCAGATTCAAACTGGAGGGATAAATATGGATATGTTTTCTCTATCCGTCATGAAATTCTATACAAAATAAATATGCAAAATTATGAATACGTGGCAAAATTATTTTTTTTAAAAATTGACCGTACCGTCCTTTACAGGTGTAAAAATTTAAAATTGATACTTTAATGGGAAATTTTCTTAAACTTTCAAACTGGAGTGATAAATATGGATATGTTTTCTCTATCCGTCATGAAATTCTATACAAAATAAATATGAAAAATTATGAATACGTGGAAAATTTTTTTTTTTCCAAAAATTGACAGTACCGTCCCTTACAGGTATGAAAATTTAAAACTGATACTTTTGTGGAAAATTTTCTTACAAGTTCAAACTGGAGGGATAAATATGGATATGTTTTCTCTATCCGTCATGAAATTCTATACAAAATAAATATGAAAAATTATGAATACGTGAAAAATTTTTTTTTCTCAAAATTGACAGTACCGTCCCTTATAGGTATGAAAATTTAAAATCCATACTTTTGTGGGAAATTTTCTTCAGATTCAAACTGGAGGGATAAATATGGATATGTTTTCTCTATCCGTCATGAAATTCTATACAAAATAAATATTAAAAATTATAAATACGTGGAAAATTTTTTTTTTTTTTTAAATTGACAGTACCGTCCCTTACAGGTATGAAAATTTAAAACTGATACTTTTGTGGAAAATTTTCTTAAAAGTTCAAACTGGAGGGATAAATATGTAAATGTTTTCTCTATCCGTCATAAAATTCTATACAAAATAAATATGAAAAATTATGAATACGTGGAAAAAATTTATTTTCCAAAAATTGACAGTACTGCCCCTTATAGGGATGAAAATTTGAAATTCATACTTTTGTGGGAAATTTTCTTCAGATTCAAACTGGAGGAATTAATATGGATATGTTTTCTCTATCCGTCATGAAATTCTATACAAAATAAATATGCAAAATTATGAATACGTGGAAAATTTTTTTTTTTTAAAAATTGACATTACCGTCCCTTACAGGTATGAAAATTTAAAATTGATACTTTTGTAGGAAATTTTCTTCAGATTCAAACTGGAGGGATAAATATGGAAATGTTTTCTCTATCCGTCTTAAAATTCTATACAAAATAAATATGCAAAATTATGAATACGTGAAAAAAAATTTTTTCTAAAAATTGAGAGTACCGTCCCTTATAGGTATGAAAATTTAAAATCCATACTTTTTTGGGAAATTTTCTTCAGATTCAAACTGGAGGGATAAATATGGATATGTTTTCTCTATCTGTCATGAAATTCTATACAAAATAAATATGAAAAATTATGAATACGTGAAAAAAAAATTTTTCTAAAAATTGACAGTACCGTCCCTTACAGGTATGAAAATTCAAAATTGACACTTTTGTGGGAAATTTTCTTCAGATTCAAACTGGAGGGATAAATATGGATATGTTTTCTCTATCCGTCATGAAATTCTATACAAAATAAATATGCAAAATTATGAATACATGGAAAAATTTTTTTTTTTAAAAATTGACAGTACTGTCCTTTACAGGTGTAAAAATTTAAAATTGATACTTTAATGGGAAATTTTCTTAAACTTTCAAACTGGAGTGATAAATATGGATATGTTTTCTCTATCCGTCATGAAATTCTATACAAAATAAATATGAAAAATTATGAATACGTGGAAAATTTTTTTTTTTCCAAAAATTGACAGTACCGTCCCTTACAGGTATGAAAATTTAAAACTGATACTTTTGTGGAAAATTTTCTTACAAGTTCAAACTGGAGGGATAAATATGGATATGTTTTCTCTATCCGTCATGAAATTCTATACAAAATAAATATGCAAAATTATGAATACAGGGAAAAATTATTTTTTTTAAAAATTGACCGTACCGTCCTTTACAGGTGTAAAAATTTAAAATTGATACTTTAATGGGAAATTTTCTTAAACTTTCAAACTGGAGTGATAAATATGGATATGTTTTCTCTATCCGTCATGAAATTCTATACAAAATAAATATGAAAAATTATGAATACGTGGAAAATTTTTTTTTTTTCCAAAAATTGACAGTACCATCCCTTACAGGTATGAAAATTCAAAATTGATACTTTTGTGGGAAATTTTCTTCAGATTCAAACTGGAGGGCTAAATATGGAAATGTTTTCTCTATCCGTCTTAAAATTCTATACAAAATAAATATGAAAAATAGCGAATGAGTGGAAAAAATTTTTTTTCCAAAAATTGACAGTACTGTCCCTTACAGGTATGAAAATTTAAAATTGATACTTTTATGGGAAATTTTCTTCAGATTCAAACTGGCGGGATAAATATGGAAATGTTTTCTCTATCCGTCATAAAATTCTATACAAAATAAATATGAAAAATTATGAATACGTGGAAAAAAATTTTTTTCCAAAAATTGACAGTACCGTCCCTTATAGGTATGAAAATTTAAAATTGACACTTTTGTGGGAAATTTTCTTCAGATTCAAACTGGAGGGATAAATATGGATATGTTTTCTCTATCCGTCATGAAATTCTATACAAAATAAATATGAAAAATTATGAATACGTCGAAAAAATTTTTTTATAAAAATTGACAGTACCGTCCCTCATAGATATGAAAATTTAAAATTCATACTTTTGAGGGAAATTTTCTTCAGATTCAAACTGGAGGGATAAATATGGATATGTTTTCTCTATCCGTCATGAAAAATACATAATTAATATACATAAATACATAAATAATACATACATAAATAATATATACAATAAAAATATGAAAAATTATAAATACATGGAAAAAAATTTTTTTGAAAAAATTGACAGTACCGTCCCTTTAAGGTATGAAAATTTAAAATTGATAATTTTGTGGGAAATTTTCTTCAGATTCAAACTGGAGGGATAAATATGGATATGTTTTCTTTATCCGTCATGAAATTCTATACAAAATAAATATGAAATATTATGAATACGTGGAAAATTTTTTTTTTTTTTAAATTGACAGTACCGTCCTTTACAGGTGTAAAAATTTAAAATTGATACTTTAATGGGATATTTTCTTAAACTTTCAAACTGGAGGGATAAATATGGATATGTTTTCTCCATCCGTCATGAAATTCTATACAAAATAAATATGCAAAATTATGAATACGTGGAAATTTTTTTTTTTTTTTAAAATTGACCGTACCGTCCTTTACAGGTGTAAAAATTTAAAATTGATACTTTAATGGGAAATTTTCTTAAACTTTCAAACTGGAGTGATAAATATGGATATGTTTTCTCTATCCGTCATGAAATTCTATACAAAATAAATATGGAAAATTATGAATACGTTGAAAAATTTTTTTTCCAAAAATTGACAGTACCGTACCTTATAGGTATGAAAATTTAAAATCCATACTTTTTTGGGAAATTTTCTTCAGATTCAAACTGGAGGGATAAATATGGATATGTTTTCTCTATCCATCATGAAATTCTATACAAAATAAATATGAAAAATTATAAATACGTGCAAAAAAATTTTTTTCAAAAAATTGACAGTACCGTCCCTTACAGGTATGAAAATTCAAAATTGATACTTTTGTGGGAAATTTTCTTCAGATTCAAACTGGAGGGATAAATATGGAAATGTTTTCTCTATCCGTCTTAAAATTCTATACAAAATAAATATGAAAAATTATGAATACGTGGAAAAAAATTTTTTTCCAAAAATTGACAGTACCGTCCCTTATAGGTATGAAAATTTAAAATTGACACTTTTGTGGGAAATTTTCTTCAGATTCAAACTGGAGGGATAAATATGGATATGTTTTCTCTATCCATCATGAAATTCTATACAAAATAAATATGAAAAATTATAAATACGTGCTAAAAAAATTTTTTCAAAAAATTGACAGTACAGTCCCTTACAGGTATGAAAATTTAAAATTGATACTTTTATGGGAAATTTTCTTCAGATTCAAACTGGAGGGATAAATATGGATATGTTTTCTCTATCCGTCATGAAATTCTATACAAAATAAATATGCAAAATTATGAATACGTGGAAAAAATTTTTTTCAAAAAATTGACAGTACCGTCCCTTACAGGTATGAAAATTCAAAATTGACACTTTTGTGGGAAATTTTCTTCAGATTCAAACTGGAGGGATAAATATGGATATGTTTTCTCTATCCGTCATGAAATTCTATACAAAATAAATATGCAAAATTATGAATACGTGGAAAATTTTTTTTTTTTTAAAAATTGACCGTACCGTCCTTTACAGGTGTAAAAATTTAAAATTGATACTTTAATGGGAAATTTTCTTAAACTTTCAAACTGGAGTGATAAATATGGATATGTTTTCTCTATCCGTCATGAAATTCTATACAAAATAAATATGAAAAATTATGAATACGTGGAAAATTTTTTTTTTTCCAAAAATTGACAGTACCATCCCTTACAGGTATGAAAATTTAAAACTGATACTTTTGTGGAAAATTTTCTTACAAGTCCAAACTGGAGGGATAAATATGGAAATGTTTTCTCTATCCATCATAAAATTCTATACAAAATATATATGAAAAATTATAAATACGTGCAAAAAAAATTTTTTCAAAAAATTGACAGTACCGTCCCTTACACGTACGAAAATTCAAAATTGACACATTTGTGGGAAATTTTCCTCAGATTCAAACTGGAGGGATAAATATGGATATGTTTTCTCTATCCGTCATGAAATTCTATACAAAATAAATATGAAAAATTATGAATACGTGAAAAAAAGTTTTTTCTAAAAATTGACAGTACCGTCCCTTATAGGTATGAAAATTTAAAATCCATACTTTTTTGGGAAATTTTCTTCAGATTCCAACTGGAGGGATAAATATGGATATGTTTTCTCTATCCAACATGAAATTCTATACAAAATAAATATGAAAAATTATAAATACGTGCAAAAAAATTTTTTTCAAAAAATTGACAGTACCGTCCCTTACAGGTATGAAAATTTAAAATTGATACTTTTGTAGGAAATTTTCTTCAGATTCAAACTGGAGGGATAAATATGGAAATGTTTTCTCTATCCGTCTTAAAATTCTATACAAAATAAATATGAAAAATAGCGAATGAGTGGAAAAATTTTTTTTTCCAAAAATTGACAGTACTGTCCTTTACAGGTATGAAAATTTAAAATTGATACTTTTATGGGAAATTTTCTTCAGATTCAAACTGGCGGGATAAATATGGAAATGTTTTCTCTATCCGTCATGAAATTCTATACAAAATAAATATGGAAAATTATGAATACGTGGAAAAAATTTTTTTTATAAAAATTGACAGTACCGTCCTTTACAGGTGTAAAAATTTGAAACTGATACTTTAATCTGAAATTTTCTTAAACTTCCAAACTGGAGGGATAAATATGGGTATGTTTTCTCTATCCGTCATAAAATTCTATACAAAATAAATATGAAAAATTATGAATACGTAGAAAAAATTTATTTTCCAAAAATTGACAGTACCGTCCCTTACAGGTATGAAAATTTAAAATTGATACATTTATGGGAAATTTTCTTCAGATTCAAATTGGAGGGATAAATATGGATATGTTTTCTCTATCCATCATGAAATTCTATACAAAATAAATATGGAAAATTATGAATACGTGGAAAATTTTTTTTTATAAAAATTGACAGTATCGTCCTTTACAGGTGTAAAAATTTAAAATTGACACTTTTGTGGGAAATTTTCCACAGATTCAAACTGGAGGGATAAATATGGATATGTTTTCTCTATCCGTCATGAAATTCTATACAAAATAAATATGCAAAATTATGAATACGTGGCAAAATTATTTTTTTTAAAAATTGACCGTACCGTCCTTTACAGGTGTAAAAATTTAAAATTGATACTTTAATGGGAAATTTTCTTAAACTTTCAAACTGGAGTGATAAATATGGATATGTTTTCTCTATCCGTCATGAAATTCTATACAAAATAAATATGAAAAATTATGAATACGTGGAAAATTTTTTTTTTTCCAAAAATTGACAGTACCATCCCTTACAGGTATGAAAATTTAAAACTGATACTTTTGTGGAAAATTTTCTTACAAGTTCAAACTGGAGGGATAAATATGGAAATGTTTTCTCTATCAGTCATAAAATTCTATACAAAATAAATATGAAAAATTATGAATACGTTGAAAAAAATTTTTTTCCAAAAATTGACAGTACCGTTCCTTATAGGTATGAAAATTTAAAATTCATACTTTTGTGGGAAATTTTCTTCAGATTCAAACTGGAGGGATAAATATGGATATGTTTTCTCTATCCGTCATGAAATTCTATACAAAATAAATATGAAAAATTATAAATACGTGCAAAAAATTTTTTTCAAAAAATTGACAGTACCGTCCCTTACAGGTATGAAAATTCAAAATTGATACTTTTGTGGGAAATTTTCTTCAGATTCAAACTGGAGGGCTAAATATGGAAATGTTTTCTCTATCCGTCTTAAAATTCTATACAAAATAAATATGAAAAATAGCGAATGAGTGGAAAAAATTTTTTTTCCAAAAATTGACAGTACTGTCCCTTACAGGTATGAAAATTTAAAATTGATACTTTTATGGGAAATTTTCTTCAGATTCAAACTGGCGGGATAAATATGGAAATGTTTTCTCTATCCGTCATGAAATTCTATACAATAAAAATATGAAAAATTATAAATACGTGCTAAAAAAATTTTTTCAAAAAATTGACAGTACCGTCCCTTACAGGTATGAAAATTTAAAATTGATACTTTTATGGGAAATTTTCTTCAGATTCAAACTGGAGGGATAAATATGGATATGTTTTCTCTATCCGTCATGAAATTCTATACAAAATAAATATGCAAAATTATGAATACGTGGAAAAATTTTTTTTCAAAAAATTGACAGTACCGTCCCTTACAGGTATGAAAATTCAAAATTGACACTTTTGTGGGAAATTTTCTTCAGATTCAAACTGGAGGGATAAATATGGATATGTTTTCTCTATCCGTCATGAAATTCTATACAAAATAAATATGCAAAATTATGAATACGTGGAAAATTTTTTTTTTTTTAAAAATTGACCGTACCGTCCTTTACAGGTGTAAAAATTTAAAATTGATACTTTAATGGGAAATTTTCTTAAACTTTCAAACTGGAGTGATAAATATGGATATGTTTTCTCTATCCGTCATGAAATTCTATACAAAATAAATATGCAAAATTATGAATACGTGGAAAAATGTTTTTTTCTAAAAATTGACAGTACCGTCCCTTATAGGTATGAAAATTTAAAATTCATACTTTAATGGGAAATTTTCTTAAAAATTCAAACTGGAGGGATAAATATGGATATGTTTTCTCTATCCGTCATGAAATTCTATACAAAATAAATATGCAAAATTATGAATACGTGGAAAAATTTTTTTTCAAAAAATTGACAGTACCGTCCCTTACAGGTATGAAAATTCAAAATTGACACTTTTGTGGGAAATTTTCTTCAGATTCAAACTGGAGGGATAAATATGGATATGTTTTCTCTATCCGTCATGAAATTCTATACAAAATAAATATGCAAAATTATGAATACGTGGAAAATTTTTTTTTTTTTAAAAATTGACCGTACCGTCCTTTACAGGTGTAAAAATTTAAAATTGATACTTTAATGGGAAATTTTCTTAAACTTTCAAACTGGAGTGATAAATATGGATATGTTTTCTCTATCCGTCATGAAATTCTATACAAAATAAATATGCAAAATTATGAATACGTGGAAAAATGTTTTTTTCTAAAAATTGACAGTACCGTCCCTTATAGGTATGAAAATTTAAAATTCATACTTTAATGGGAAATTTTCTTAAAAATTCAAACTGGAGGGATAAATATGGATATGTTTTCTCTATCCGTCATGAAATTCTATACAAAATAAATATGCAAAATTATGAATACGTGAAAAAAAATTTTTTCTAAAAATTGACAGTACCGTCCCTTATAGGTATGAAAATTTAAAATCCATACTTTTTTGGGAAATTTTCTTCAGATTCAAACTGGAGGGATAAATATGGATATGTTTTCTCTATCTGTCATGAAATTCTATACAAAATAAATATGAAAAATTATGAATACGTGAAAAAAAAAATTTTCTAAAAATTGACAGTACCGTCCCTTACAGGTATGAAAATTCAAAATTGACACTTTTGTGGGAAATTTTCTTCAGATTCAAACTGGAGGGATAAATATGGATATGTTTTCTCTATCCGTCATGAAATTCTATACAAAATAAATATGAAAAATTATGAATACGTGGAAAATTTTTTTTTTTCCAAAAATTGACAGTACCGTCCCTTACAGGTATGAAAATTTAAAACTGATACTTTTGTGGAAAATTTTCTTACAAGTTCAAACTGGAGGGATAAATATGGATATGTTTTCTCTATCCGTCATGAAATTCTATACAAAATAAATATGCAAAATTATGAATACAGGGAAAAATTATTTTTTTTAAAAATTGACCGTACCGTCCTTTACAGGTGTAAAAATTCAAAATTGATACTTTTGTGGGAAATTTTCTTCAGATTCAAACTGGAGGGCTAAATATGGAAATGTTTTCTCTATCCGTCTTAAAATTCTATACAAAATAAATATGAAAAATAGCGAATGAGTGGAAAAAATTTTTTTTCCAAAAATTGACAGTACTGTCCCTTACAGGAATGAAAATTTAAAATTGATACTTTTATGGGAAATTTTCTTCAGATTCAAACTGGCGGGATAAATATGGAAATGTTTTCTCTATCCGTCATAAAATTCTATACAAAATAAATATGAAAAATTATGAATACGTGGAAAAAAAATTTTTTCCAAAAATTGACAGTACCGTCCCTTATAGGTATGAAAATTTAAAATTGACACTTTTGTGGGAAATTTTCTTCAGATTCAAACTGGAGGGATAAATATGGATATGTTTTCTCTATCCGTCATGAAATTCTATACAAAATAAATATGAAAAATTATGAATACGTGGAAAAAAATTTTTTTCCAAAAATTGACAGTACCGTCCCTTTAAGGTATGAAAATTTAAAATTGATAATTTTGTGGGAAATTTTCTTCAGATTCAAACTGGAGGGATAAATATGGATATGTTTTCTCTATCCGTCATGAAATTCTATACAAAATAAATATGAAATATTATGAATACGTGGAAAATTTTTTTTTTTTTTAAATTGACAGTACCGTCCTTTACAGGTGTAAAAATTTAAAATTGATACTTTAATGGGATATTTTCTTAAACTTTCAAACTGGAGGGATAAATATGGATATGTTTTCTCCATCCGTCATGAAATTCTATACAAAATAAATGTGCAAAATTATGAATACGTGAAAAATTTTTTTTTTTTTAAAAATTGACCGTACCGTCCTTTACAGGTGTAAAAATTTAAAATTGATACTTTAATGGGAAATTTTCTTAAACTTTCAAACTGGAGTGATAAATATGGATATGTTTTCTCTATCCGTCATGAAATTCTATACAAAATAAATATGGAAAATTATGAATACGTGGAAAATTTTTTTTTATAAAAATTGACAGTACCGTCCTTTATAGGTATGAAAATTTAAAATCCATACTTTTGTGGGAAATTTTCTTCAGATTGAAACTGGAGGGATAAATATGGAAATGTTTTCTCTATCAGTCATAAAATTCTATACAAAATAAATATGAAAAATTATGAATACGTTGAAAAATTTTTTTTCCAAAAATTGACAGTACCGTCCCTTATAGGTATGAAAATTTAAAATCCATACTTTTTTGGGAAATTTTCTTCAGATTCAAACTGGAGGGATAAATATGGATATGTTTTCTCTATCCATCATGAAATTCTATACAAAATAAATATGAAAAATTATAAATACGTGCTAAAAAAATTTTTTCAAAAAATTGACAGTACCGTCCCTTACAGGTATGAAAATTTAAAATTGATACTTTTATGGGAAATTTTCTTCAGATTCAAACTGGAGGGATAAATATGGATATGTTTTCTCTATCCGTCATGAAATTCTATACAAAATAAATATGCAAAATTATGAATACGTGGAAAATTTTTTTTTCAAAAAATTGACAGTACCGTCCCTTACAGGTATGAAAATTCAAAATTGACACTTTTGTGGGAAATTTTCTTCAGATTCAAACTGGAGTGATAAATATGGATATGTTTTCTCTATCCGTCATGAAATTCTATACAAAATAAATATGAAAAATTATGAATACGTGGAAAATTTTTTTTTTTCCAAAAATTGACAGTACCATCCCTTACAGGTATGAAAATTTAAAACTGATACTTTTGTGGAAAATTTTCTTACAAGTTCAAACTGGAGGGATAAATATGGAAATGTTTTCTCTATCCATCATAAAATTCTATACAAAATAAATATGAAAAATTATAAATACGTGCAAAAAAAATTTTTTCAAAAAATTGACAGTACCGTCCCTTACAGGTACGAAAATTCAAAATTGACACATTTGTGGGAAATTTTCCTCAGATTCAAACTGGAGGGATAAATATGGATATGTTTTCTCTATCCGTCATGAAATTCTATACAAAATAAATATGAAAAATTATGAATACGTGAAAAAAAGTTTTTTCTAAAAATTGACAGTACCGTCCCTTATAGGTATGAAAATTTAAAATCCATACTTTTTTGGGAAATTTTCTTCAGTTTCCAACTGGAGGGATAAATATGGATATGTTTTCTCTATCCAACATGAAATTCTATACAAAATAAATATGAAAAATTATAAATACGTGCAAAAAAATTTTTTTCAAAAAATTGACAGTACCGTCCCTTACAGGTATGAAAATTCAAAATTGATACTTTTGTGGGAAATTTTCTTCAGATTCAAACTGGAGGGATAAATATGGAAATGTTTTATCTATCTGTCTTAAAATTCTATACAAAATAAATATGAAAAATTGCGAATGAGTGGAAAAATTTTTTTTTTTAAAAATTGACAGTACCGTCCCTTACAGGTATGAAAATTTAAAATTGATACTTTTATAGGAAATTTTCTTCAGATTCAAACTGGAGGGATAAATATGGATATGTTTTCTCTATCCGTCATGAAATTCTATACAAAATAAATATGAAAAATTATGAATACGTGGAAAAAAATTTTTTTCCAAAAATTGACAGTACCGTCCCTTTAAGGTATGAAAATTTAAAATTGATAATTTTGTGGGAAATTTTCTTCAGATTCAAACTGGAGGGATAAATATGGATATGTTTTCTCTATCCGTCATGAAATTCTATACAAAATAAATATGAAATATTATGAATACGTGGAAAATTTTTTTTTTTTTTAAATTGACAGTACCGTCCTTTACAGGTGTAAAAATTTAAAATTGATACTTTAATGGGATATTTTCTTAAACTTTCAAACTGGAGGGATAAATATGGATATGTTTTCTCCATCCGTCATGAAATTCTATACAAAATAAATGTGCAAAATTATGAATACGTGAAAAATTTTTTTTTTTTTAAAAATTGACCGTACCGTCCTTTACAGGTGTAAAAATTTAAAATTGATACTTTAATGGGAAATTTTCTTAAACTTTCAAACTGGAGTGATAAATATGGATATGTTTTCTCTATCCGTCATGAAATTCTATACAAAATAAATATGGAAAATTATGAATACGTGGAAAATTTTTTTTTATAAAAATTGACAGTACCGTCCTTTATAGGTATGAAAATTTAAAATCCATACTTTTGTGGGAAATTTTCTTCAGATTGAAACTGGAGGGATAAATATGGAAATGTTTTCTCTATCAGTCATAAAATTCTATACAAAATAAATATGAAAAATTATGAATACGTTGAAAAATTTTTTTTCCAAAAATTGACAGTACCGTCCCTTATAGGTATGAAAATTTAAAATCCATACTTTTTTGGGAAATTTTCTTCAGATTCAAACTGGAGGGATAAATATGGATATGTTTTCTCTATCCATCATGAAATTCTATACAAAATAAATATGAAAAATTATAAATACGTGCTAAAAAAATTTTTTCAAAAAATTGACAGTACCGTCCCTTACAGGTATGAAAATTTAAAATTGATACTTTTATGGGAAATTTTCTTCAGATTCAAACTGGAGGGATAAATATGGATATGTTTTCTCTATCCGTCATGAAATTCTATACAAAATAAATATGCAAAATTATGAATACGTGGAAAATTTTTTTTTCAAAAAATTGACAGTACCGTCCCTTACAGGTATGAAAATTCAAAATTGACACTTTTGTGGGAAATTTTCTTCAGATTCAAACTGGAGTGATAAATATGGATATGTTTTCTCTATCCGTCATGAAATTCTATACAAAATAAATATGAAAAATTATGAATACGTGGAAAATTTTTTTTTTTCCAAAAATTGACAGTACCATCCCTTACAGGTATGAAAATTTAAAACTGATACTTTTGTGGAAAATTTTCTTACAAGTTCAAACTGGAGGGATAAATATGGAAATGTTTTCTCTATCCATCATAAAATTCTATACAAAATAAATATGAAAAATTATAAATACGTGCAAAAAAAATTTTTTCAAAAAATTGACAGTACCGTCCCTTACAGGTACGAAAATTCAAAATTGACACATTTGTGGGAAATTTTCCTCAGATTCAAACTGGAGGGATAAATATGGATATGTTTTCTCTATCCGTCATGAAATTCTATACAAAATAAATATGAAAAATTATGAATACGTGAAAAAAAGTTTTTTCTAAAAATTGACAGTACCGTCCCTTATAGGTATGAAAATTTAAAATCCATACTTTTTTGGGAAATTTTCTTCAGTTTCCAACTGGAGGGATAAATATGGATATGTTTTCTCTATCCAACATGAAATTCTATACAAAATAAATATGAAAAATTATAAATACGTGCAAAAAAATTTTTTTCAAAAAATTGACAGTACCGTCCCTTACAGGTATGAAAATTCAAAATTGATACTTTTGTGGGAAATTTTCTTCAGATTCAAACTGGAGGGATAAATATGGAAATGTTTTATCTATCTGTCTTAAAATTCTATACAAAATAAATATGAAAAATTGCGAATGAGTGGAAAAATTTTTTTTTTTAAAAATTGACAGTACCGTCCCTTACAGGTATGAAAATTTAAAATTGATACTTTTATAGGAAATTTTCTTCAGATTCAAACTGGAGGGATAAATATGGATATGTTTTCTCTATCCGTCATGAAATTCTATACAAAATAAATATTAAAAATTATAAATACGTGGAAAAAATTTTTTTTCTAAAAATTGACAGTACCGTCCCTTATAGGTATGAAAATTTAAAATCCATACTTTTGTGGGAAATTTTCTTCAGATTCCAACTGGAGGGATAAATATGGATATGTTTTCTCTATCCAACATGAAATTCTATACAAAATAAATATGAAAAATTATAAATACGTGCAAAAAAATTTTTTTCAAAAAATTGACAGTACCGTCCCTTACAGGTACGAAAATTCAAAATTGACACATTTGTGGGAAATTTTCCTCAGATTCAAACTGGAGGGATAAATATGGATATGTTTTCTCTATCCGTCATGAAATTCTATACAAAATAAATATGAAAAATTATGAATACGTGAAAAAAAGTTTTTTCTAAAAATTGACAGTACCGTCCCTTATAGGTATGAAAATTTAAAATTGACACTTTTGTGGGAAATTTTCTTCAGATTCAAACTGGAGGGATAAATATGGATATGTTTTCTCTATCTGTCATGAAATTCTATACAAAATAAATATGAAAAATTATAAATACGTGCTAAAAAAATTTTTTCAAAAAATTGACAGTACCGTCCCTTACAGGTATGAAAATTTAAAATTGATACTTTTATGGGAAATTTTCTTCAGATTCAAACTGGAGGGATAAATATGGATATGTTTTCTCTATCCGTCATGAAATTCTATACAAAATAAATATGCAAAATTATGAATACGTGGAAAAATTTTTTTTCAAAAAATTGACAGTACCGTCCCTTACAGGTATGAAAATTCAAAATTGACACTTTTGTGGGAAATTTTCTTCAGATTCAAACTGGAGGGATAAATATGGATATGTTTTCTCTATCCGTCATGAAATTCTATACAAAATAAATATGCAAAATTATGAATACGTGGAAAAATTTTTTTTTTTTTTTAAATTGACCGTACCGTCCTTTACAGGTGTAAAAATTTAAAATTGATACTTTAATGGGAAATTTTCTTAAACTTTCAAACTGGAGTGATAAATATGGATATGTTTTCTCTATCCGTCATGAAATTCTATACAAAATAAATATGAAAAATTATGAATACGTGGAAAATTTTTTTTTTTCCAAAAATTGACAGTACCATCCATTACAGGTATGAAAATTTAAAACTGATACTTTTGTGGAAAATTTTCTTACAAGTTCAAACTGGAGGGATAAATATGGAAATGTTTTCTCTATCCATCATAAAATTCTATACAAAATAAATATGAAAAATTATAAATACGTGCAAAAAAAATTTTTTCAAAAAATTGACAGTACCGTCCCTTACAGGTACGAAAATTCAAAATTGACACATTTGTGGGAAATTTTCTTCAGATTCAAACTGGAGGGATAAATATGGATATGTTTTCTCTATCCGTCACGAAATTCTATACAAAATAAATATGAAAAATTATGAATACGTGGAAAAAAATTTTTTTCCAAAAATTGACAGTACCGTCCCTTACAGGTATGAAAATTCAAAATTGATACTTTTGTGGGAAATTTTCTTCAGATTCAAACTGGAGGGATAAATATGGAAATGTTTTATCTATCTGTCTTAAAATTCTATACAAAATAAATATGAAAAATTGCGAATGAGTGGAAAAATTTTTTTTTTTAAAAATTGACAGTACCGTCCCTTACAGGTATGAAAATTTAAAATTGATACTTTTATAGGAAATTTTCTTCAGATTCAAACTGGAGGGATAAATATGGATATGTTTTCTCTATCTGTCTTAAAATTCTATACAAAATAAATATGAAAAATTGCGAATGAGTGGAAAAATTTTTTTTTTTAAAAATTGACAGTACCGTCCCTTACAGGTATGAAAATTTAAAATTGATACTTTTATAGGAAATTTTCTTCAGATTCAAACTGGAGGGATAAATATGGATATGTTTTCTCTATCCGTCATGAAATTCTATACAAAATAAATATTAAAAATTATAAATACGTGGAAAAAATTTTTTTTCTAAAAATTGACAGTACCGTCCCTTATAGGTATGAAAATTTAAAATCCATACTTTTTTGGGAAATTTTCTTCAGATTCAAACTGGAGGGATAAATATGGATATGTTTTCTCTATCCGTCATGAAATTCTATACAAAATAAATATGAAAAATAGCGAATGAGTGGAAAAATTTTTTTTTCCAAAAATTGACAGTACTGTCCCTTACAGGTATGAAAATTTAAAATTGATACTTTTATGGGAAATTTTCTTCAGATTCAAACTGGCAGGATAAATATGGAAATGTTTTCTCTATCCGTCATAAAATTCTATACAAAATAAATATGAAAAATTATGAATACGTGGAAAAATTTTTTTTTCCAAAAATTGACATTACCGTCCCTTATAGGTATGAAAATGTAATATTCATACTTTTGTGGGAAATTTTCTTCAGATTCAAACTGGAGGGAGAAATATGGATATGTTTTCTCTATCCGTCATGAAATTCTATACAAAATAAATATGCAAAATTATGAATACGTGGAAAAATTTTTTTTTTTTTTTAAATTGACAGTACCGTCCTTTACAGGTGTAAAAATTTAAAACTGATACTTTAATGGGAAATTTTCTTAAACTTCCAAACTGGAGGGATAAATATGGGTATGTTTTCTCTATCCGTCATGAAATTCTATACAAAATAAATATTAAAAATTATAAATACGTGGAAAAATTTTTTTTTCTAAAAATTGACAGTACCGTTTCTTATAGGTATGAAAATTTAAAATTCATACATTTGTGGGAAATTTTCTTCAGATTCAAACTGGAGGGATAAATATGGATATGTTTTCTCTATCCGTCATGAAATTCTATACAAAATAAATATGAAAAATTATCAATACGTGAAAAAAATTTTTTTCTAAAAATTGACAGTACCATCCCTTACAGGTATGAAAATTCAAAATTGATACTTTTGTGGGAAACTTTCTTCAGATTCAAACTGGAGGGATAAATATGGAAATGTTTTCTCTATCCGTCTTAAAATTCTATACAAAATAAATATGAAAAATTGCGAATGAGTGGAAAAATTTTTTTTTTTTAAAATTGACAGTACCGTCCCTTATAGGGATGAAAATTTGAAATTCATACTTTTGTGGGAAATTTTCTTCAGATTCAAACTGGAGTGATAAATATGGATATGTTTTCTCTATCCGTCATGAAGTTCTATACAAAATAAATATAAAAAATTATAAATACGTGCAAAGAAATTTTTTGTCAAAAAATTGACAGTACCGTCCCTTACAGGTATGAAAATTTAAAATTGATACATTTATGGGAAATTTTCTTCAGATTCAAACTGGAGGGATAAATATGGATATGTTTTCTCTATCCGTCATGAAATTCTATACAAAATAAATATGGAAAATTATAAATACGTGGAAAAATTTTTTTTTCTAAAAATTGACAGTACCGTTTCTTATCGGTATGAAAATTTAAAATTCATACATTTGTGGGAAATTTTCTTCAGATTCAAACTGGAGGGATAAATATGGATATGTTTTCTCTATCCGTCATAAAATTCTATACAAAATAAATATGAAAAATCATGAATACGTGGAAAAAATTTTTTTTCCAAAAATTGACATTACCGTCCCTTATAGGTATGAAAATGTAATATTCATACTTTTGTGGGAAATTTTCTTCAGATTCAAACTGGAGGGAGAAATATGGATATGTTTTCTCTATCCGTCATGAAATTCTATACAAAATAAATATGCAAAATTATGAATACGTGGAAAAATTTTTTTTTTTTAAATTGACAGTACCGTCCTTTACAGGTGTAAAAATTTAAAACTGATACTTTAATGGGAAATTTTCTTAAACTTCCAAACTGGAGGGATAAATATGGGTATGTTTTCTCTATCCGTCATGAAATTCTATACAAAATAAATATTAAAAATTATAAATACGTGGAAAATTTTTTTTTTCTAAAAATTGACAGTACCGTTTCTTATAGGTATGAAAATTTAAAATTCATACATTTGTGGGAAATTTTCTCAAAAATTCAAACTGGAGGGATAAATATGGATATGTTTTCTCTATCCGTCATGAAATTCTATACAAAATAAATATGCAAAATTATGAATACGTGGAAAATTTTTTTTTTTTAAAAATTGACAGTACCGTCCCTTACAGGTATGAAAATTTACAATTGATACTTTTGTGGGAAATTTTCTTCAGATTCAAACTGGAGGGATAAATATGGATATGTTTTCTCTATCCGTCATGAAATTCTATACAAAATAAATATGAAAAATTATCAATACGTGAAAAAATTTTTTTTCTAAAAATTGACAGTACCATCCCTTACAGGTATGAAAATTCAAAATTGATACTTTTGTGGTAAACTTTCTTCAGATTCAAACTGGAGGGATAAATATGGAAATGTTTTCTCTATCCGTCTTAAAATTCTATACAAAATAAATATGAAAAATTGCGAATGAGTGGAAAAAGTTTTTTTTTTTAAAATTGACAGTACCGTCCCTTACAGGTATGAAAATTTAAAACTGATACTTTTGTGGAAAATTTTCTTAAAAGTTCAAACTGGAGGGATAAATATGGAAATGTTTTCTCTATCCGTCATAAAATTCTATACAAAATAAATATGAAAAATTATGAATACGTAGAAAAAATTTATTTTCCAAAAATTGACAGTACCGTCCCTTATAGGGATGAAAATTTGAAATTCATACTTTTGTGGGAAATTTTCTTCAGATTCAAACTGGAGTGATAAATATGGATATGTTTTCTCTATCCGTCATGAAATTCTATACAAAATAAATATAAAAAATTATAAATACGTGCAAAAAAATTTTTTGTCAAAAAATTGACAGTACCGTCCCTTACAGGTATGAAAATTTAAAATTGATACATTTATGGGAAATTTTCTTCAGATTCAAACTGGAGGGATAAATATGGATATGTTTTCTCTATCCGTCATGAAATTCTATACAAAATAAATATGGAAAATTATGAATACGTGGAAAAATTTTTTTTATAAAAATTGACAGTACCGTCCTTTATAGGTATGAAAATTTAAAATCCATACTTTTGTGGGAAATTTTCTTCAGATTCAAACTGGAGGGATAAATATGGATATGTTTTCTCTATCCGTCATGAAATTCTATACAAAATAAATATGAAAAATTATAAATACGTGCAAAAAAAATTTTTTCAAAAAATTGACAGTACCGTCCCGTCCCTTACAGGTACGAAAATTCAAAATTGACACTTTTGTGGGAAATTTTCTTCAGATTCAAACTGGAGGGATAAATATGGATATGTTTTCTCTATCCGTCATAAAATTCTATACAAAATAAATATGAAAAATTATGAATACGTTGAAAAATTTTTTTTCTAAAAATTGACAGTACCGTCCCTTACAGGTATGAAAATTCAAAATTGATACTTTTGTGGGAAATTTTCTTCAGATTCAAACTGGAGGGATAAATATGGAAATGTTTTCTCTATCCGTCTTAAAATTCTATACAAAATAAATATGAAAAATAGCGAATGAGTGGAAAAAATTTTTTTTCCAAAAATTGACATTACTGTCCCTTACAGGTATGAAAATTTAAAATTCATACTTTTGTGGGAAATTTTCTTCAGATTCAAAATGGAGGGATAAATATGGATATGTTTTCTCTCTCCGTCATGAAATTCTATACAAAATAAATATGGAAAATTATGAATACGTGGAAAAATTTTTTTTATAAAAATTGACAGTACCGTCCTTTATAGGTATGAAAATTTAAAATCCATACTTTTGTGGGAAATTTTCTTCAGATTCAAACTGGAGGGATAAATATGGATATGTTTTCTCTATCCGTCATGAAATTCTATACAAAATAAATATGCAAAATTATGAATACGTGGAAAAATTTTTTTTCAAAAAATTGACAGTACCGTCCCTTACAGGTATGAAAATTCAAAATTGACACTTTTGTGGGAAATTTTCTTCAGATTCAAACTGGAGGGATAAATATGGATATGTTTTCTCTATCCGTCATGAAATTCTATACAAAATAAATATGCAAAATTATGAATACGTGGAAAATTTTTTTTTTTTAAAAATTGACCGTACCGTCCTTTACAGGTGTAAAAATTTAAAATTGATACTTTAATGGGAAATTTTCTTAAACTTTCAAACTGGAGTGATAAATATGGATATGTTTTCTCTATCCGTCATGAAATTCTATACAAAATAAATATGAAAAATTATGAATACGTGGAAAATTTTTTTTTTTCCAAAAATTGACAGTACCATCCCTTACAGGTATGAAAATTTAAAACTGATACTTTTGTGGAAAATTTTCTTACAAGTTCAAACTGGAGGGATAAATATGGAAATGTTTTCTCTATCCATCATAAAATTCTATACAAAATAAATATGAAAAATTATAAATACGTGCAAAAAAAATTTTTTCAAAAAATTGACAGTACCGTCCCTTACAGGTACGAAAATTCAAAATTGACACTTTTGTGGGAAATTTTCCTCAGATTCAAACTGGAGGGATAAATATGGATATGTTTTCTCTATCCGTCATGAAATTCTATACAAAATAAATATGAAAAATTATGAATACGTGGAAAATTTTTTTTTTTCCAAAAATTGACAGTACCATCCATTACAGGTATGAAAATTTAAAACTGATACTTTTGTGGAAAATTTTCTTACAAGTTCAAACTGGAGGGATAAATATGGAAATGTTTTCTCTATCCATCATAAAATTCTATACAAAATAAATATGAAAAATTATAAATACGTGCAAAAAAAATTTTTTCAAAAAATTGACAGTACCGTCCCTTACAGGTACGAAAATTCAAAATTGACACATTTGTGGGAAATTTTCTTCAGATTCAAACTGGAGGGATAAATATGGATATGTTTTCTCTATCCGTCACGAAATTCTATACAAAATAAATATGAAAAATTATGAATACGTGGAAAAAAATTTTTTTCCAAAAATTGACAGTACCGTCCCTTACAGGTATGAAAATTCAAAATTGATACTTTTGTGGGAAATTTTCTTCAGATTCAAACTGGAGGGATAAATATGGAAATGTTTTATCTATCTGTCTTAAAATTCTATACAAAATAAATATGAAAAATTGCGAATGAGTGGAAAAATTTTTTTTTTTAAAAATTGACAGTACCGTCCCTTACAGGTATGAAAATTTAAAATTGATACTTTTATAGGAAATTTTCTTCAGATTCAAACTGGAGGGATAAATATGGATATGTTTTCTCTATCTGTCTTAAAATTCTATACAAAATAAATATGAAAAATTGCGAATGAGTGGAAAAATTTTTTTTTTTAAAAATTGACAGTACCGTCCCTTACAGGTATGAAAATTTAAAATTGATACTTTTATAGGAAATTTTCTTCAGATTCAAACTGGAGGGATAAATATGGATATGTTTTCTCTATCCGTCATGAAATTCTATACAAAATAAATATTAAAAATTATAAATACGTGGAAAAAATTTTTTTTCTAAAAATTGACAGTACCGTCCCTTATAGGTATGAAAATTTAAAATCCATACTTTTTTGGGAAATTTTCTTCAGATTCAAACTGGAGGGATAAATATGGATATGTTTTCTCTATCCGTCATGAAATTCTATACAAAATAAATATGAAAAATAGCGAATGAGTGGAAAAATTTTTTTTTCCAAAAATTGACAGTACTGTCCCTTACAGGTATGAAAATTTAAAATTGATACTTTTATGGGAAATTTTCTTCAGATTCAAACTGGCAGGATAAATATGGAAATGTTTTCTCTATCCGTCATAAAATTCTATACAAAATAAATATGAAAAATTATGAATACGTGGAAAAATTTTTTTTTCCAAAAATTGACATTACCGTCCCTTATAGGTATGAAAATGTAATATTCATACTTTTGTGGGAAATTTTCTTCAGATTCAAACTGGAGGGAGAAATATGGATATGTTTTCTCTATCCGTCATGAAATTCTATACAAAATAAATATGCAAAATTATGAATACGTGGAAAAATTTTTTTTTTTTTTTAAATTGACAGTACCGTCCTTTACAGGTGTAAAAATTTAAAACTGATACTTTAATGGGAAATTTTCTTAAACTTCCAAACTGGAGGGATAAATATGGGTATGTTTTCTCTATCCGTCATGAAATTCTATACAAAATAAATATTAAAAATTATAAATACGTGGAAAAATTTTTTTTTCTAAAAATTGACAGTACCGTTTCTTATAGGTATGAAAATTTAAAATTCATACATTTGTGGGAAATTTTCTTCAGATTCAAACTGGAGGGATAAATATGGATATGTTTTCTCTATCCGTCATGAAATTCTATACAAAATAAATATGAAAAATTATCAATACGTGAAAAAAATTTTTTTCTAAAAATTGACAGTACCATCCCTTACAGGTATGAAAATTCAAAATTGATACTTTTGTGGGAAACTTTCTTCAGATTCAAACTGGAGGGATAAATATGGAAATGTTTTCTCTATCCGTCTTAAAATTCTATACAAAATAAATATGAAAAATTGCGAATGAGTGGAAAAATTTTTTTTTTTTAAAATTGACAGTACCGTCCCTTATAGGGATGAAAATTTGAAATTCATACTTTTGTGGGAAATTTTCTTCAGATTCAAACTGGAGTGATAAATATGGATATGTTTTCTCTATCCGTCATGAAGTTCTATACAAAATAAATATAAAAAATTATAAATACGTGCAAAGAAATTTTTTGTCAAAAAATTGACAGTACCGTCCCTTACAGGTATGAAAATTTAAAATTGATACATTTATGGGAAATTTTCTTCAGATTCAAACTGGAGGGATAAATATGGATATGTTTTCTCTATCCGTCATGAAATTCTATACAAAATAAATATGGAAAATTATAAATACGTGGAAAAATTTTTTTTTCTAAAAATTGACAGTACCGTTTCTTATCGGTATGAAAATTTAAAATTCATACATTTGTGGGAAATTTTCTTCAGATTCAAACTGGAGGGATAAATATGGATATGTTTTCTCTATCCGTCATAAAATTCTATACAAAATAAATATGAAAAATCATGAATACGTGGAAAAAATTTTTTTTCCAAAAATTGACATTACCGTCCCTTATAGGTATGAAAATGTAATATTCATACTTTTGTGGGAAATTTTCTTCAGATTCAAACTGGAGGGAGAAATATGGATATGTTTTCTCTATCCGTCATGAAATTCTATACAAAATAAATATGCAAAATTATGAATACGTGGAAAAATTTTTTTTTTTTAAATTGACAGTACCGTCCTTTACAGGTGTAAAAATTTAAAACTGATACTTTAATGGGAAATTTTCTTAAACTTCCAAACTGGAGGGATAAATATGGGTATGTTTTCTCTATCCGTCATGAAATTCTATACAAAATAAATATTAAAAATTATAAATACGTGGAAAATTTTTTTTTTCTAAAAATTGACAGTACCGTTTCTTATAGGTATGAAAATTTAAAATTCATACATTTGTGGGAAATTTTCTCAAAAATTCAAACTGGAGGGATAAATATGGATATGTTTTCTCTATCCGTCATGAAATTCTATACAAAATAAATATGCAAAATTATGAATACGTGGAAAATTTTTTTTTTTTAAAAATTGACAGTACCGTCCCTTACAGGTATGAAAATTTACAATTGATACTTTTGTGGGAAATTTTCTTCAGATTCAAACTGGAGGGATAAATATGGATATGTTTTCTCTATCCGTCATGAAATTCTATACAAAATAAATATGAAAAATTATCAATACGTGAAAAAATTTTTTTTCTAAAAATTGACAGTACCATCCCTTACAGGTATGAAAATTCAAAATTGATACTTTTGTGGTAAACTTTCTTCAGATTCAAACTGGAGGGATAAATATGGAAATGTTTTCTCTATCCGTCTTAAAATTCTATACAAAATAAATATGAAAAATTGCGAATGAGTGGAAAAAGTTTTTTTTTTTAAAATTGACAGTACCGTCCCTTACAGGTATGAAAATTTAAAACTGATACTTTTGTGGAAAATTTTCTTAAAAGTTCAAACTGGAGGGATAAATATGGAAATGTTTTCTCTATCCGTCATAAAATTCTATACAAAATAAATATGAAAAATTATGAATACGTAGAAAAAATTTATTTTCCAAAAATTGACAGTACCGTCCCTTATAGGGATGAAAATTTGAAATTCATACTTTTGTGGGAAATTTTCTTCAGATTCAAACTGGAGTGATAAATATGGATATGTTTTCTCTATCCGTCATGAAATTCTATACAAAATAAATATAAAAAATTATAAATACGTGCAAAAAAATTTTTTGTCAAAAAATTGACAGTACCGTCCCTTACAGGTATGAAAATTTAAAATTGATACATTTATGGGAAATTTTCTTCAGATTCAAACTGGAGGGATAAATATGGATATGTTTTCTCTATCCGTCATGAAATTCTATACAAAATAAATATGGAAAATTATGAATACGTGGAAAAATTTTTTTTATAAAAATTGACAGTACCGTCCTTTATAGGTATGAAAATTTAAAATCCATACTTTTGTGGGAAATTTTCTTCAGATTCAAACTGGAGGGATAAATATGGATATGTTTTCTCTATCCGTCATGAAATTCTATACAAAATAAATATGAAAAATTATAAATACGTGCAAAAAAAATTTTTTCAAAAAATTGACAGTACCGTCCCGTCCCTTACAGGTACGAAAATTCAAAATTGACACTTTTGTGGGAAATTTTCTTCAGATTCAAACTGGAGGGATAAATATGGATATGTTTTCTCTATCCGTCATAAAATTCTATACAAAATAAATATGAAAAATTATGAATACGTTGAAAAATTTTTTTTCTAAAAATTGACAGTACCGTCCCTTACAGGTATGAAAATTCAAAATTGATACTTTTGTGGGAAATTTTCTTCAGATTCAAACTGGAGGGATAAATATGGAAATGTTTTCTCTATCCGTCTTAAAATTCTATACAAAATAAATATGAAAAATAGCGAATGAGTGGAAAAAATTTTTTTTCCAAAAATTGACATTACTGTCCCTTACAGGTATGAAAATTTAAAATTCATACTTTTGTGGGAAATTTTCTTCAGATTCAAAATGGAGGGATAAATATGGATATGTTTTCTCTCTCCGTCATGAAATTCTATACAAAATAAATATGGAAAATTATGAATACGTGGAAAAATTTTTTTTATAAAAATTGACAGTACCGTCCTTTATAGGTATGAAAATTTAAAATCCATACTTTTGTGGGAAATTTTCTTCAGATTCAAACTGGAGGGATAAATATGGATATGTTTTCTCTATCCGTCATGAAATTCTATACAAAATAAATATGCAAAATTATGAATACGTGGAAAAATTTTTTTTCAAAAAATTGACAGTACCGTCCCTTACAGGTATGAAAATTCAAAATTGACACTTTTGTGGGAAATTTTCTTCAGATTCAAACTGGAGGGATAAATATGGATATGTTTTCTCTATCCGTCATGAAATTCTATACAAAATAAATATGCAAAATTATGAATACGTGGAAAATTTTTTTTTTTTAAAAATTGACCGTACCGTCCTTTACAGGTGTAAAAATTTAAAATTGATACTTTAATGGGAAATTTTCTTAAACTTTCAAACTGGAGTGATAAATATGGATATGTTTTCTCTATCCGTCATGAAATTCTATACAAAATAAATATGAAAAATTATGAATACGTGGAAAATTTTTTTTTTTCCAAAAATTGACAGTACCATCCCTTACAGGTATGAAAATTTAAAACTGATACTTTTGTGGAAAATTTTCTTACAAGTTCAAACTGGAGGGATAAATATGGAAATGTTTTCTCTATCCATCATAAAATTCTATACAAAATAAATATGAAAAATTATAAATACGTGCAAAAAAAATTTTTTCAAAAAATTGACAGTACCGTCCCTTACAGGTACGAAAATTCAAAATTGACACTTTTGTGGGAAATTTTCCTCAGATTCAAACTGGAGGGATAAATATGGATATGTTTTCTCTATCCGTCATGAAATTCTATACAAAATAAATATGAAAAATTATGAATACGTGGAAAATTTTTTTTTTTCCAAAAATTGACCGTACCGTCCCTTACAGGTATGAAAATTTAAAACTGATACTTTTGTGGAAAATTTTCTTACAAGTTCGAACTGGAGGGATAAATATGGAAATGTTTTCTCTATCAGTCATAAAATTCTATACAAAATAAATATGAAAAATTATGAATACGTTGAAAAAATTTTTTTTCCAAAAATTGACAGTACCGTTCCTTATAGGTATGAAAATTTAAAATTCATACTTTTGTGGGAAATTTTCTTCAGATTCAAACTGGAGGGATAAATATGGAAATGTTTTCTCTATCCGTCTTAAAATTCTATACAAAATAAATATGAAAAATAGCGAATGAGTGGAAAAATTTTTTTTACCAAAAATTGACAGTACTGTCCCTTACAGGTATGAAAATTTAAAATTCATACTTTTGTGGGAAATTTTCTTCAGATTCAAACTAGAGGGATAAATATGGATATGTTTTCTCTATCTGTCATGAAATTCTATACAAAATAAATATGAAAAATTATAAATACGTGCAAAAAAAATTTTTTCAAAAAATTGACAGTTGATAAATATGGAAATGTTTTCTCTATCCGTCTTAAAATTCTATACAAAATAAATATGAAAAATAGCGAATGAGTGGAAAAATTTTTTTTTCCAAAAATTGACAGTACTGTCCCTTACAGGTATGAAAATTTAAAATTGATACTTTTATGGGAAATTTTCTTCAGATTCAAACTGGCGGGATAAATATGGAAATGTTTTCTCTATCCGTCATAAAATTCTATACAAAATAAATATGAAAAATTATGAATACGTGGAAAAAAATTTTTTTCCAAAAATTGACAGTACCGTCCCTTATAGGTATGAAAATTTAAAATTGACACTTTTGTGGGAAATTTTCTTCAGATTCAAACTGGAGGGATAAATATGGATATGTTTTCTCTATCCGTCATGAAATTCTATACAAAATAAATATGCAAAATTATGAATACGTGGAAAATTTTTTTTTTTTTAAAAATTGACCGTACCGTCCTTTACAGGTGTAAAAATTTAAAATTGATACTTTAATGGGAAATTTTCTTAAACTTTCAAACTGGAGTGATAAATATGGATATGTTTTCTCTATCCGTCATGAAATTCTATACAAAATAAATATGAAAAATTATGAATACGTGGAAAATTTTTTTTTTTCCAAAAATTGACAGTACCATCCCTTACAGGTATGAAAATTTAAAACTGATACTTTTGTGGAAAATTTTCTTACAAGTTCAAACTGGAGGGATAAATATGGAAATGTTTTCTCTATCTATCATAAAATTCTATACAAAATAAATATGAAAAATTATAAATACGTGCAAAAAAAATTTTTTTCAAAAAATTGACAGTACCGTCCCTTACAGGTACGAAAATTCAAAATTGACACTTTTGTGGGAAATTTTCCTCAGATTCAAACTGGAGGGATAAATATGGATATGTTTTCTCTATCCGTCATGAAATTCTATACAAAATAAATATGAAAAATTATGAATACGTGGAAAATTTTTTTTTTTCCAAAAATTGACCGTACCGTCCCTTACAGGTATGAAAATTTAAAACTGATACTTTTGTGGAAAATTTTCTTACAAGTTCGAACTGGAGGGATAAATATGGAAATGTTTTCTCTATCAGTCATAAAATTCTATACAAAATAAATATGAAAAATTATGAATACGTTGAAAAAATTTTTTTTCCAAAAATTGACAGTACCGTTCCTTATAGGTATGAAAATTTAAAATTCATACTTTTGTGGGAAATTTTCTTCAGATTCAAACTGGAGGGATAAATATGGATATGTTTTCTCTATCCGTCATGAAATTCTATACAAAATAAATATGAAAAATTATGAATACGTGAAAAAAAGTTTTTTCTAAAAATTGACAGTACCGTCCCTTATAGGTATGAAAATTTAAAATCCATACTTTTTTGGGAAATTTTCTTCAGATTCAAACTGGAGGGATAAATATGGATATGTTTTCTCTATCCATCATGAAATTCTATACAAAATAAATATGAAAAATTATAAATACGTGCAAAAAAATTTTTTTCAAAAAATTGACAGTACCGTCCCTTACAGGTATGAAAATTCAAAATTGATACTTTTGTGGGAAATTTTCTTCAGATTCAAACTGGAGGGATAAATATGGAAATGTTTTCTCTATCCGTCTTAAAATTCTATACAAAATAAATATGAAAAATAGCGAATGAGTGGAAAAATTTTTTTTACCAAAAATTGACAGTACTGTCCCTTACAGGTATGAAAATTTAAAATTCATACTTTTGTGGGAAATTTTCTTCAGATTCAAACTAGAGGGATAAATATGGATATGTTTTCTCTATCCGTCATGAAATTCTATACAAAATAAATATGAAATATTATGAATACGTGGAAATTTTTTTTTTTTTTTAAATTGACAGTACCGTCCTTTACAGGTGTAAAAATTTAAAATTGATACTTTAATGGGATATTTTCTTAAACATTCAAACTGGAGGGATAAATATGGATATGTTTTCTCTATCCGTCATGAAATTCTATACAAAATAAATATTAAAAATTATAAATACGTGGAAAAATTTTTTTTTCTAAAAATTGACAGTACCGTCCCTTATAGGTATGAAAATTTAAAATTCATACTTTTGTGGGAAATTTTCTTCAGATTCAAACTGGAGGGATAAATATGGATATGTTTTCTCTATCCGTCATGAAATTCTATACAAAATAAATATGAAAAATTATAAATACGTGCAAAAAAAATTTTTTCAAAAAATTGACAGTTGATAAATATTGAAATGTTTTCTCTATCCGTCTTAAAATTCTATACAAAATAAATATGAAAAATAGCGAATGAGTGGAAAAATTTTTTTTTCCAAAAATTGACAGTACCGTCCCTTATAGGTATGAAAATTTAAAATTGACACTTTTGTGGGAAATTTTCTTCAGATTCAAACTGGAGGGATAAATATGGATATGTTTTATCTATTTGTC
This sequence comes from Pholcus phalangioides, assembly GCF_987345545.1. Taxonomy (NCBI): domain Eukaryota; kingdom Metazoa; phylum Arthropoda; class Arachnida; order Araneae; family Pholcidae; genus Pholcus; species Pholcus phalangioides. The sequence goes on along the minus strand of NW_028301602.1, from coordinate 51,618,958 downwards.
ATGAAATTCTATACAAAATAAATATGAAAACTTATAAATACGTGCTAAAAAAATTTTTTCAAAAAATTGACAGTACCGTCCCTTACAGGTATGAAAATTCAAAATTGACACTTTTGTGGGAAATTTTCTTCAGATTCAAACTGGAGGGATAAATATGGATATGTTTTCTCTATCCGTCATGAAATTCTATACAAAATAAATATGGAAAATTATGAATACGTGGAAAAATTTTTTTTATAAAAATTGACAGTACCGTCCTTTATAGGTATGAAAATTTAAAATCCATACTTTTGTGGGAAATTTTCTTCAGATTCAAACTGGAGGGATAAATATGGAAATGTTTTCTCTATCCGTCTTAAAATTCTATACAAAATAAATATGAAAAATAGCGAATGAGTGGAAAAATTTTTTTTTCCAAAAATTGACATTACTGTCCCTTACACGTATGAAAATTTAAAATTGATACTTTTATGGGAAATTTTCTTCAGATTCAAACTGGCGGGATAAATATGGAAATGTTTTCTCTATCCGTCATAAAATTCTATACAAAATAAATATGAAAAATTATGAATACGTGGAAAAAAATTTTTTTCCAAAAATTGACAGTACCGTCCCTTATAGGTATGAAAATTTAAAATTGACACTTTTGTGGGAAATTTTCTTCAGATTCAAACTGGAGGGATAAATATGGATATGTTTTCTCTATCCGTCATGAAATTCTATACAAAATAAATATTAAAAATTATAAATACGTGGAAAAAAATTTTTTCCAAAAATTGACATTACCGTCCCTTATAGGTATGAAAATGTAAAATTCATACTTTTGTGGGAAATTTTCTTCATATTCAAACTGGAGGGAGAAATATGGATATGTTTTCTCTATCTGTCATGAAATTCTATACAAAATAAATATGGAAAATTATGAATACGTGGAAAAATTTTTTTTTATAAAAATTGACAGTACCGTCCTTTATAGGTATGAAAATTTAAAATTCATACTTTTGTGGGAAATTTTCTTCAGATTCAAACTAGACGGATAAATATGGATATGTTTTCTCTATCCGTCATGAAATTCTATACAAAATAAATATGCAAAATTATGAATACGTGGAAAAATTTTTTTTTTTTAAATTGACAGTACCGTCCTTTACAGGTGTAAAAATTTAAAACTGATACTTTAATGGGAAATTTTCTTAAACTTCCAAACTGGAGGGATAAATATGGGTATGTTTTCTCTATCCGTCATGAAATTCTATACAAAATAAATATTAAAAATTATAAATACGTGGAAAAAATTTTTTTTCTAAAAATTGACAGTACCGTTTCTTATAGGTATGAAAATTTAAAATTCATACTTTTGTGGGAAATTTTCTTCAGATTCAAACTGGAGGGATAAATATGGATATGTTTTCTCTATCCGTCATGAAATTCTATACAAAATAAATATAAAAAATTATGAATAAGTGAAAAAAATTTTTTTCTAAAAATTGACAGTACCGTCCCTTACAGGTATGAAAATTTAAAATTGATACATTTATGGGAAATTTTCTTCAGATTCAAACTGGAGGGACAAATATGGATATGTTTTCTCTATCCGTCATGAAATTCTATACAAAATAAATATGGAAAATTATGAATACGTGGAAAATTTTTTTTTATAAAAATTGACAGTACCGTCCTTTATAGGTATGAAAATTTAAAATCCATACTTTTGTGGGAAATTTTCTTCAGATTCAAACTGGAGGGATAAATATGGATATGTTTTCTCTATCCGTCATGAAATTCTATACAAAATAAATATGAAAAATTATAAATACGTGCAAAAAAAATTTTTTCAAAAAATTGACAGTACCGTCCCTTACAGGTACGAAAATTCAAAATTGACACTTTTGTGGGAAATTTTCTTCAGATTCAAACTGGAGGGCTAAATATGGATATGTTTTCTCTATCCGTCATGAAATTCTATACAAAATAAATATGCAAAATTATGAATACGTGGAAAAATTTTTTTTTTTAAAAATTGACTGTATCGTCCTTTACAGGTGTAAAAATTTAAAATTGATACTTTAATGGGAAATTTTCTTAAACTTTCAAACTGGAGTGATAAATATGGATATGTTTTCTCTATCCGTCATGAAATTCTATACAAAATAAATATGAAAAATTATGAATACGTGGAAAATTTTTTTTTTTCCAAAAATTGACAGTACCATCCCTTACAGGTATGAAAATTTAAAACTGATACTTTTGTGGAAAATTTTCTTACAAGTTCAAACTGGAGGGATAAATATGGAAATGTTTTCTCTATCCATTATAAAATTCTATACAAAATAAATATGAAAAATTATGAATACGTTGAAAAAATTTTTTTTCCAAAAATTGACAGTACCGTTCCTTATAGGTATGAAAATTTAAAATTCATACTTTTGTGGGAAATTTTCTTCAGATTCAAACTGGAGGGATAAATATGGATATGTTTTCTCTATCCGTCATGAAATTCTATACAAAATAAATATGAAAAATTATGAATACGTGAAAAAAAGTTTTTTCTAAAAATTGACAGTACCGTCCCTTATAGGTATGAAAATTTAAAATCCATACTTTTTTGGGAAATTTTCTTCAGATTCAAACTGGAGGGATAAATATGGATATGTTTTCTCTATCCATCATGAAATTCTATACAAAATAAATATGAAAAATTATAAATACGTGCAAAAAAATTTTTTTCAAAAAATTGACAGTACCGTCCCTTACAGGTATGAAAATTCAAAATTGATACTTTTGTGGGAAATTTTCTTCAGATTCAAACTGGAGGGATAAATATGGAAATGTTTTCTCTATCCGTCTTAAAATTCTATACAAAATAAATATGAAAAATAGCGAATGAGTGGAAAAATTTTTTTTACCAAAAATTGACAGTACTGTCCCTTACAGGTATGAAAATTTAAAATTCATACTTTTGTGGGAAATTTTCTTCAGATTCAAACTGGAGGGATAAATATGGAAATGTTTTCTCTATCCGTCTTAAAATTCTATACAAAATAAATATGAAAAATAGCGAATGAGTGGAAAAAATTTTTTTTTCCAAAAATTGACAGTACTGTCCCTTACAGGTATGAAAATTTAAAATTGATACTTTTATGGGAAATTTTCTTCAGATTCAAACTGGCAGGATAAATATGGAAATGTTTTCTCTATCCGTCATAAAATTCTATACAAAATAACTATGAAAAATTATGAATACGTGGAAAAAATTTTTTTTCCAAAAATTGACATTACCGACCCTTATAGGTATGAAAATGTAATATTCATACTTTTGTGGGAAATTTTCTGCAGATTCAAACTGGAGGGAGAAATATGGATATGTTTTCTCTATCTGTCATGAAATTCTATACAAAATAAATATGGAAAATTATGAATACGTGGAAAAAATTTTTTTTATAAAAATTGACAGTACCGTCCTTTATAGGTATGAAAATTTAAAATTCATACTTTTGTGGGAAATTTTCTTCAGATTCAAACTAGACGGATAAATATGGATATGTTTTCTCTATCCGTCATGAAATTCTATACAAAATAAATATGCAAAATTATGAATACGTGGACATTTTTTTTTTTTTAAATTGACAGTACCGTCCTTTACAGGTGTAAAAATTTAAAACTGATACTTTAATGGGAAATTTTCTTAAACTTCCAAACTGGAGGGATAAATATGGGTATGTTTTCTCTATCCGTCATGAAATTCTATACAAAATAAATATTAAAAATTATAAATACGTGGAAAAATTTTTTTTTCTAAAAATTGACAGTACCGTTTCTTATAGGTATGAAAATTTAAAATTCATACATTTGTGGGAAATTTTCTTCAGATTCAAACTGGAGGGATAAATATGGATATGTTTTCTCTATCCGTCACGAAATTCTATACAAAATAAATATGAAAAATTATGAATACGTGGAAAAAAATTTTTTTCCAAAAATTGACAGTACCGTCCCTTACAGGTATGAAAATTCAAAATTGACACTTTTGTGGGAAATTTTCTCAAAAATTCAAACTGGAGGGATAAATATGGATATGTTTTCTCTATCTGTCATGAAATTCTATACAAAATAAGTACGCAAAATTATGAATACGTGGAAATTTTTTTTTTTTTAAAAATTGACAGTAAAGTCCCTTACAGGTATGAAAATTTACAATTGATACTTTTGTGGGAAATTTTCTTCAGATTCAAACTGGAGGGATAAATATGGATATGTTTTCTCTATCCGTCATGAAATTCTATACAAAATAAATATGAAAAATTATAAATACGTGCAAAAAAATTTTTTTCAAAAGATTGACAGTACCGTCCCTTACAGGTATGAAAATTCAAAATTGATACTTTTGTGGGAAATTTTCTTCAGATTCAAACTGGAGGGATAAATATGGAAATGTTTTCTCTATCCGTCTTAAAATTCTATACAAAATAAATATGAAAAATTGCGAATGAGTGGAAAATTTTTTTTTTTAAAAAATTGACAGTACCGTCCCTTACAGGTATGAAAATTTGAAATTCATAATTTTGTGGGAAATTTTCTTCAGATTCAAACTGGAGTGATAAATATGGATATGTTTTCTCTATCCGTCATGAAATTCTATACAAAATAAATATAAAAAATTATAAATACGTGCAAAAAAATTTTTTGTCAAAAAATTGACAGTACCGTCCCTTACAGGTATGAAAATTTAAAATCCATACTTTTGTGGGAAATTTTCTTCAGATTCAAACTGGAGGGATAAATATGGATATGTTTTCTCTATCCGTCATGAAATTCTATACAAAATAAATATGAAAAATTATAAATACGTGCAAAAAAAATTTTTTCAAAAAATTGACAGTACCGTCCCTTACAGGTATGAAAATTAAAAATTGACACTTTTGTGGGAAATTTTCTTCAGATTCAAACTGGAGGGATAAATATGGATATGTTTTCTCTATCCGTCATGAAATTCTATACAAAATAAATATGCAAAATTATGAATACGTGCAAAAATTTTTTTTTTTCCAAAAATTGACAGTACCATCCCTTACAGGTATGAAAATTTAAAACTGATACTTTGGTGGAAAATTTTCTTACAAGTTCAAACTGGAGGGATAAATATGGAAATGTTTTCTCTATCCGTTATAAAATTCTATACAAAATAAATATGAAAAATTATGAATACGTTGAAAAAAAATTTTTTCCAAAAAATTGACAGTACCGTTTCTTATAGGTATGAAAATTTAAAATTCATACTTTTGTGGGAAATTTTCTTCAGATTCAAACTGGAGGGATAAATATGGATATGTTTTCTCTATCCATCATGAAATTCTATACAAAATAAATATGAAAAATTATAAATACGTGCAAAAAAATTTTTTTCAAAAAATTGACAGTACCGTCCCTTACAGGTATGAAAATTCAAAATTGATACTTTTGTGGGAAATTTTCTTCAGATTCAAACTGGAGGGATAAATATGGAAATGTTTTCTCTATCCGTCTTAAAATTCTATACAAAATAAATATGAAAAATAGCGAATGAGTGGAAAAATTTTTTTTACCAAAAATTGACAGTACTGTCCCTTACAGGTATGAAAATTTAAAATTCATACTTTTGTGGGAAATTTTCTTCAGATTCAAACTGGAGGGATAAATATGGATATGTTTTCTCTATCTGTCATGAAATTCTATACAAAATAAATATGAAAAATTATCAATACGTGAAAAAAAATTTTTTCTAAAAATTGACAGTACCGTCCCTTACAGGTATGAAAATTCAAAATTGATACTTTTGTGGGAAATTTTCTTCAGATTCAAACTGGAGGGATAAATATGGAAATGTTTTCTCTATCCGTCTTAAAATTCTATACAAAATAAATATGAAAAATTGCGAATGAGTGGAAAATTTTTTTTTTTTAAAAATTGACAGTACCGTCCCTTACAGGTATGAAAATTTGAAATTCATAATTTTGTGGGAAATTTTCTTCAGATTCAAACTGGAGTGATAAATATGGATATGTTTTCTCTATCCGTCATGAAATTCTATACAAAATAAATATAAAAAATTATAAATACGTGCAAAAAAATTTTTTGTCAAAAAATTGACAGTACCGTCCCTTACAGGTATGAAAATTTAAAATTGATACATTTATGGGAAATTTTCTTCAGATTCAAACTGGAGGGATAAATATGGATATGTTTTCTCTATCCGTCATGAAATTCTATACAAAATAAATATGCAAAATTATGAATACGTGGAAATTTTTTTTTTTTCCAAAAATTGACAGTACCATCCCTTACAGGTATGAAAATTTAAAACTGATACTTTTGTGGAAAATTTTCTTACAAGTTCAAACTGGAGTGATAAATATGGAAATGTTTTCTCTATCCGTCATAAAATTCTATACAAAATAAATATGAAAAATTATGAATACGTTGAAAAAAATTTTTTTCCAAAAATTGACAGTACCGTCCCTTACAGGTATGAAAATTTAAAATTGATACATTTATGGGAAATTTTCTTCAGATTCAAACTGGAGGGATAAATATGGATATGTTTTCTCTATCCGTCATGAAATTCTATACAAAATAAATATGGAAAATTATGAATACGTGGAAAATTTTTTTTTATAAAAATTGACAGTACCGTCCTTTATAGGTATGAAAATTTAAAATCCATACTTTTGTGGGAAATTTTCTTCAGATTCAAACTGGAGGGATAAATATGGATATGTTTTCTCTATCCGTCATGAAATTCTATACAAAATAAATATGAAAAATTATAAATACGTGCAAAAAAAATTTTTTCAAAAAATTGACAGTACCGTCCCTTACAGGTACGAAAATTCAAAATTGACACTTTTGTGGGAAATTTTCTTCAGATTCAAACTGGAGGGCTAAATATGGATATGTTTTCTCTATCCGTCATGAAATTCTATACAAAATAAATATGCAAAATTATGAATACGTGGAAAAATTTTTTTTTTTAAAAATTGACTGTATCGTCCTTTACAGGTGTAAAAATTTAAAATTGATACTTTAATGGGAAATTTTCTTAAACTTTCAAACTGGAGTGATAAATATGGATATGTTTTCTCTATCCGTCATGAAATTCTATACAAAATAAATATGAAAAATTATGAATACGTGGAAAATTTTTTTTTTTCCAAAAATTGACAGTACCATCCCTTACAGGTATGAAAATTTAAAACTGATACTTTTGTGGAAAATTTTCTTACAAGTTCAAACTGGAGGGATAAATATGGAAATGTTTTCTCTATCCATTATAAAATTCTATACAAAATAAATATGAAAAATTATGAATACGTTGAAAAAATTTTTTTTCCAAAAATTGACAGTACCGTTCCTTATAGGTATGAAAATTTAAAATTCATACTTTTGTGGGAAATTTTCTTCAGATTCAAACTGGAGGGATAAATATGGATATGTTTTCTCTATCCGTCATGAAATTCTATACAAAATAAATATGAAAAATTATGAATACGTGAAAAAAAGTTTTTTCTAAAAATTGACAGTACCGTCCCTTATAGGTATGAAAATTTAAAATCCATACTTTTTTGGGAAATTTTCTTCAGATTCAAACTGGAGGGATAAATATGGATATGTTTTCTCTATCCATCATGAAATTCTATACAAAATAAATATGAAAAATTATAAATACGTGCAAAAAAATTTTTTTCAAAAAATTGACAGTACCGTCCCTTACAGGTATGAAAATTCAAAATTGATACTTTTGTGGGAAATTTTCTTCAGATTCAAACTGGAGGGATAAATATGGAAATGTTTTCTCTATCCGTCTTAAAATTCTATACAAAATAAATATGAAAAATAGCGAATGAGTGGAAAAATTTTTTTTACCAAAAATTGACAGTACTGTCCCTTACAGGTATGAAAATTTAAAATTCATACTTTTGTGGGAAATTTTCTTCAGATTCAAACTGGAGGGATAAATATGGAAATGTTTTCTCTATCCGTCTTAAAATTCTATACAAAATAAATATGAAAAATAGCGAATGAGTGGAAAAATTTTTTTTTTCCAAAAATTGACAGTACTGTCCCTTACAGGTATGAAAATTTAAAATTGATACTTTTATGGGAAATTTTCTTCAGATTCAAACTGGCAGGATAAATATGGAAATGTTTTCTCTATCCGTCATAAAATTCTATACAAAATAACTATGAAAAATTATGAATACGTGGAAAAAATTTTTTTTCCAAAAATTGACATTACCGACCCTTATAGGTATGAAAATGTAATATTCATACTTTTGTGGGAAATTTTCTGCAGATTCAAACTGGAGGGAGAAATATGGATATGTTTTCTCTATCTGTCATGAAATTCTATACAAAATAAATATGGAAAATTATGAATACGTGGAAAAAATTTTTTTTATAAAAATTGACAGTACCGTCCTTTATAGGTATGAAAATTTAAAATTCATACTTTTGTGGGAAATTTTCTTCAGATTCAAACTAGACGGATAAATATGGATATGTTTTCTCTATCCGTCATGAAATTCTATACAAAATAAATATGCAAAATTATGAATACGTGGACATTTTTTTTTTTTTAAATTGACAGTACTGTCCTTTACAGGTGTAAAAATTTAAAACTGATACTTTAATGGGAAATTTTCTTAAACTTCCAAACTGGAGGGATAAATATGGGTATGTTTTCTCTATCCGTCATGAAATTCTATACAAAATAAATATTAAAAATTATAAATACGTGGAAAAAAATTTTTTTTTCTAAAAATTGACAGTACCGTTTCTTATAGGTATGAAAATTTAAAATTCATACATTTGTGGGAAATTTTCTTCAGATTCAAACTGGAGGGATAAATATGGATATGTTTTCTCTATCCGTCACGAAATTCTATACAAAATAAATATGAAAAATTATGAATACGTGGAAAAAAATTTTTTTCCAAAAATTGACAGTACCGTCCCTTACAGGTATGAAAATTCAAAATTGACACTTTTGTGGGAAATTTTCTCAAAAATTCAAACTGGAGGGATAAATATGGATATGTTTTCTCTATCTGTCATGAAATTCTATACAAAATAAGTACGCAAAATTATGAATACGTGGAAATTTTTTTTTTTTTAAAAATTGACAGTAAAGTCCCTTACAGGTATGAAAATTTACAATTGATACTTTTGTGGGAAATTTTCTTCAGATTCAAACTGGAGGGATAAATATGGATATGTTTTCTCTATCCGTCATGAAATTCTATACAAAATAAATATGAAAAATTATAAATACGTGCAAAAAAATTTTTTTCAAAAGATTGACAGTACCGTCCCTTACAGGTATGAAAATTCAAAATTGATACTTTTGTGGGAAATTTTCTTCAGATTCAAACTGGAGGGATAAATATGGAAATGTTTTCTCTATCCGTCTTAAAATTCTATACAAAATAAATATGAAAAATTGCGAATGAGTGGAAAATTTTTTTTTTAAAAAAATTGACAGTACCGTCCCTTACAGGTATGAAAATTTGAAATTCATAATTTTGTGGGAAATTTTCTTCAGATTCAAACTGGAGTGATAAATATGGATATGTTTTCTCTATCCGTCATGAAATTCTATACAAAATAAATATAAAAAATTATAAATACGTGCAAAAAAATTTTTTGTCAAAAAATTGACAGTACCGTCCCTTACAGGTATGAAAATTTAAAATTCATACATTTATGGGAAATTTTCTTCAGATTCAAACTGGAGGGATAAATATGGATATGTTTTCTCTATCCGTCATGAAATTCTATACAAAATAAATATGGAAAATTATGAATACGTGGAAAAATTTTTTTTATAAAAATTGACAGTACCGTCCTTTATAGGTATGAAAATTTAAAATCCATACTTTTGTGGGAAATTTTCTTCAGATTCAAACTGGAGGGATAAATATGGATATGTTTTCTCTATCCGTCATGAAATTCTATACAAAATAAATATGAAAAATTATAAATACGTGCAAAAAAAATTTTTTCAAAAAATTGACAGTACCGTCCCTTACAGGTATGAAAATTAAAAATTGACACTTTTGTGGGAAATTTTCTTCAGATTCAAACTGGAGGGATAAATATGGATATGTTTTCTCTATCCGTCATGAAATTCTATACAAAATAAATATGCAAAATTATGAATACATGGAAAATTTTTTTTTTTCCAAAAATTGACAGTACCATCCCTTACAGGTATGAAAATTTAAAACTGATACTTTGGTGGAAAATTTTCTTACAAGTTCAAACTGGAGGGATAAATATGGAAATGTTTTCTCTATCCGTTATAAAATTCTATACAAAATAAATATGAAAAATTATGAATACGTTGAAAAAAAATTTTTTCCAAAAAATTGACAGTACCGTTTCTTATAGGTATGAAAATTTAAAATTCATACTTTTGTGGGAAATTTTCTTCAGATTCAAACTGGAGGGATAAATATGGATATGTTTTCTCTATCCATCATGAAATTCTATACAAAATAAATATGAAAAATTATAAATACGTGCAAAAAAATTTTTTTCAAAAAATTGACAGTACCGTCCCTTACAGGTATGAAAATTCAAAATTGATACTTTTGTGGGAAATTTTCTTCAGATTCAAACTGGAGGGATAAATATGGAAATGTTTTCTCTATCCGTCTTAAAATTCTATACAAAATAAATATGAAAAATAGCGAATGAGTGGAAAAATTTTTTTTACCAAAAATTGACAGTACTGTCCCTTACAGGTATGAAAATTTAAAATTCATACTTTTGTGGGAAATTTTCTTCAGATTCAAACTGGAGGGATAAATATGGATATGTTTTCTCTATCTGTCATGAAATTCTATACAAAATAAATATGAAAAATTATCAATACGTGAAAAAAAATTTTTTCTAAAAATTGACAGTACCGTCCCTTACAGGTATGAAAATTCAAAATTGATACTTTTGTGGGAAATTTTCTTCAGATTCAAACTGGAGGGATAAATATGGAAATGTTTTCTCTATCCGTCTTAAAATTCTATACAAAATAAATATGAAAAATTGCGAATGAGTGGAAAATTTTTTTTTTTTAAAAATTGACAGTACCGTCCCTTACAGGTATGAAAATTTGAAATTCATAATTTTGTGGGAAATTTTCTTCAGATTCAAACTGGAGTGATAAATATGGATATGTTTTCTCTATCCGTCATGAAATTCTATACAAAATAAATATAAAAAATTATAAATACGTGCAAAAAAATTTTTTGTCAAAAAATTGACAGTACCGTCCCTTACAGGTATGAAAATTTAAAATTGATACATTTATGGGAAATTTTCTTCAGATTCAAACTGGAGGGATAAATATGGATATGTTTTCTCTATCCGTCATGAAATTCTATACAAAATAAATATGCAAAATTATGAATACGTGGAAATTTTTTTTTTTTCCAAAAATTGACAGTACCATCCCTTACAGGTATGAAAATTTAAAATTGATACATTTATGGGAAATTTTCTTCAGATTCAAACTGGAGGGATAAATATGGATATGTTTTCTCTATCCGTCATGAAATTCTATACAAAATAAATATGAAAAATTATGAATACGTGAAAAAAAGTTTTTTCTAAAAATTGACAGTACCGTCCCCTATAGGTATGAAAATTTAAAATCCATACTTTTTTGGGAAATTTTCTTCAGATTCAAACTGGAGGGATAAATATGGATATGTTTTCTCTATCCATCATGAAATTCTATACAAAATAAATATGAAAAATTATAAATACGTGCAAAAAAATTTTTTTCAAAAAATTGACAGTACCGTCCCTTACAGGTATGAAAATTCAAAATTGATACTTTTGTGGGAAATTTTCTTCAGATTCAAACTGGAAGGATAAATATGGAAATGTTTTCTCTATCCGTCTTAAAATTCTATACAAAATAAATATGAAAAATAGCGAATGAGTGGAAAAATTTTTTTTACCAAAAATTGACAGCACTGTCCCTTACAGGTATGAAAATTTAAAATTCATACTTTTGTGGGAAATTTTCTTCAGATTCAAACTGGAGGGATAAATATGGATATGTTTTCTCTATCTGTCATGAAATTCTATACAAAATAAATATGAAAAATTATAAATACGTGCAAAAAAAATTTTTTCAAAAAATTGACAGTACCGTCCCTTACAGGTATGAAAATTTAAAACTGATACTTTTGTGGGAAATTTTCTTCAGATTCAAACTGGAGGGATAAATATGGAAATGTTTTCTCTATCCGTCTTAAAATTCTATACAAAATAAATATGAAAAATAGCGAATGAGTGGAAAAAATTTTTTTTCCAAAAATTGACATTACTGTCCCTTACAGGTATGAAAATTTAAAATTGATACTTTTATGGGAAATTTTCTTCAGATTCAAACTCGCGGGATAAATATGGAAATGTTTTCTCTATCCGTCATAAAATTCTATACAAAATAAATATGAAAAATTATGAATACGTGGAAAAATTTTTTTTTCCAGAAATTGACAGTACCGTCCCTTATAGGTATGAAAATTTAAAATTCATACTTTTGTGGGAAATTTTCTTCAGATTCAAACTGGAGGGATAAATATGGATATGTTTTCTCTATCCGTCATGAAATTCTATACAAAATAAATATGCAAAATTATGAATACGTGGAAAAAATTTTTTTTCCAAAAATTGACATTACCGTCCCTTACAGGTATGAAAATGTAAAATTCATACTTTTGTGGGAAATTTTCTTCAGATTCAAACTGGAGGGAGAAATATGGATATGTTTTCTCTATCCGTCATGAAATTCTATACAAAATAAATATTAAAAATTATAAATACGTGGAAAAATTTTTTTTTCTAAAAATTGACAGTACCGTTTCTTATAGGTATGAAAATTCAAAATTGACACTTTTGTGGGAAATTTTCTCAAAAATTCAAACTGGAGGGATAAATATGGATATGTTTTCTCTATCCGTCATGAAATTCTATACAAAATAAATATGCAAAATTATGAATACGTGGAAAAAAATTTTTTTCCAAAAATTGACAGTACCGTCCCTTACAGGTATGAAAATTCAAAATTGATACTTTTGTGGGAAATTTTCTTCAGATTCAAACTGGAGGGATAAATATGGAAATGTTTTCTCTATCCGTCTTAAAATTCTATACAAAATAAATATGAAAAATTGCGAATGAGTGGAAAAATTTTTTTTTTTAAAAATTGACAGTACCGTCCCTTATAGGTATGAAAATTTAAAATCCATACTTTTTTGGGAAATTTTCTTCAGATTCAAACTGGAGGGATAAATATGGATATGTTTTCTCTATCCGTCATGAAATTCTATACAAAATAAATATGAAAAATTATAAATACGTGCAAAAAAATTTTTTTCAAAAGATTGACAGTACCGTCCCTTACAGGTATGAAAATTCAAAATTGATACTTTTGTGGGAAATTTTCTTCAGATTCAAACTGGAGGGATAAATATGGAAATGTTTTCTCTATCCGTCTTAAAATTCTATACAAAATAAATATGAAAAATAGCGAATGAGTGGAAAAATTTTTTTTCCAAAAATTCACAGTACTGTCCCTTACAGGTATGAAAATTTAAAATTGATACTTTTATGGGAAATTTTCTTCAGATTCAAACTGGCAGGATAAATATGGAAATGTTTTCTCTATCCGTCATAAAATTCTATACAAAATAAATATGAAAAATTATGAATACGTGGAAAAAATTTTTTTTTCCAAAAATTGACATTACCGTCCCTTATAGGTATGAAAATGTAAAATTCATACTTTTGTGGGAAATTTTCTTCAGATTCAAACTGGAGGGAGAAATATGGATATGTTTTCTCTATCTGTCATGAAATTCTATACAAAATAAATATGGAAAATTATGAATACGTGGAAAAATTTTTTTTTATAAAAATTGACAGTACCGTCCTTTATAGGTATGAAAATTTAAAATTCATACTTTTGTGGGAAATTTTCTTCAGATTCAAACTAGACGGATAAATATGGATATGTTTTCTCTATCCGTCATGAAATTCGATACAAAATAAATATGCAAAATTATGAATACATGGAAAAATTTTTTTTTTTTAAATTGACAGTACCGTCCTTTACAGGTGTAAAAATTTAAAACTGATACTTTAATGGGAAATTTTCTTAAACTTCCAAACTGGAGGGATAAATATGGGTATGTTTTCTCTATCCGTCATGAAATTCTATACAAAATAAATATTAAAAATTATAAATAAGTGGAAAAAATTTTTTTTCTAAAAATTGACAGTACCGTTTCTTATAGGTATGAAAATTTAAAATTCATACATTTGTTGGAAATTTTCTTCAGATTCAAACTGGAGGGATAAATATGGATATGTTTTCTCTATCCGTCACGAAATTCTATACAAAATAAATATGAAAAATTATGAATACGTGGAAAAAATTTTTTTTCCAAAAATTGACAGTACCGTCACTTACAGGTATGAAAATTCAAAATTGACACTTTTGTGGGAAATTTTCTCAAAAATTCAAACTGGAGGGATAAATATGGATATGTTTTCTCTATCCGTCATGAAATTCTATACAAAATAAATATGCAAAATTATGAATACGTGGAAAATTTTTTTTTTTTAAAAATTGACAGTACCATCCCTTACAGGTATGAAAATTTACAATTGATACTTTTGTGGGAAATTTTCTTCAGATTCAAACTGGAGGGATAAATATGGAAATGTTTTCTCTATCCGTCTTAAAATTCTATACAAAATAAATATGAAAAATTGCGAATGAGTGGAAAAATTTTCTTTTTTAAAAATTGACAGTACCGTCCCTTATAGGTATGAAAATTTAAAATCCATACTTTTTTGGGAAATTTTCTTCAGATTCAAACTGGAGGGATAAATATGGATATGTTTTCTCTATCCGTCATGAAATTCTGTACAAAATAAATATGAAAAATTATAAATACGTGCAAAAAAATTTTTTTCAAAAAATTGACAGTACCGTCCCTTACAGGTATGAAAATTCAAAATTGATACTTTTGTGGGAAATTTTCTTCAGATTCAAACTGGAGGGATAAATATGGAAATGTTTTCTCTATCCGTCTTAAAATTCTATACAAAATAAATATGAAAAATAGCGAATGAGTGGAAAAAATTTTTTTTCCAAAAATTGACAGTACTGTCCCTTACAGGTATGAAAATTTAAAATTGATACTTTTATGGGAAATTTTCTTCAGATTCAAACTCGCGGGATAAATATGGAAATGTTTTCTCTATCCGTCATAAAATTCTATACAAAATAAATATGAAAAATTATGAATACGTGGAAAAAAATTTTTTTCCAGAAATTGACAGTACTGTCCCTTATAGGTATGAAAATTTAAAATTCATACTTTTGTGGGAAATTTTCTTCAGATTCAAACTGGAGCGATAAATATGGATATGTTTTCTCTATCCGTCATGAAATTCTATACAAAATAAATATGCAAAATTATGAATACGTGGAAAAAAATTTTTTTCCAAAAATTGACATTACCGTCCCTTATAGGTATGAAAATGTAAAATTCATACTTTTGTGGGAAATTTTCTTCAGATTCAAACTGGAGGGAGAAATATGGATATGTTTTCTCTATCTGTCATGAAATTCTATACAAAATAAATATGGAAAATTATGAATACGTGGAAAAAATTTTTTTTATAAAAATTGACAGTACCGTCCTTTATAGGTATGAAAATTTAAAATTCATACTTTTGTGGGAAATTTTCTTCAGATTCAAACTAGACGGATAAATATGGATATGTTTTCTCTATCCGTCATGAAATTCTATACAAAATAAATATGCAAAATTATGAATACGTGGAAAATTTTTTTTTTTTTAAATTGACAGTACCGTCCTTTACAGGTGTAAAAATTTAAAACTGATACTTTAATGGGAAATTTTCTTAAACTTCCAAACTGGAGGGATAAATATGGGTATGTTTTCTCTATCCGTCATGAAATTCTATACAAAATAAATATTAAAAATTATAAATACGTGGAAAAATTTTTTTTTCTAAAAATTGACAGTACCGTTTCTTATAGGTATGAAAATTTAAAATTCATACATTTGTGGGAAATTTTCTTCAGATTCAAACTGGAGGGATAAATATGGATATGTTTTCTCTATCCGTCACGAAATTCTATACAAAATAAATATGAAAAATTATGAATACGTGGAAAAAATTTTTTTTCCAAAAATTGACAGTACCGTCCCTTACAGGTATGAAAATTCAAAATTGACACTTTTGTGGGAAATTTTCTCAAAAATTCAAACTGGAGGGATAAATATGGATATGTTTTCTCTATCCGTCATGAAATTCTATACAAAATAAATATGCAAAATTATGAATACGTGGAAAAAAATTTTTTTCCAAAAATTGACAGTACCGTCCCTTACAGGTATGAAAATTCAAAATTGATACTTTTGTGGGAAATTTTCTTCAGATTCAAACTGGAGGGATAAATATGGAAATGTTTTCTCTATCCGTCTTAAAATTCTATACAAAATAAATATGAAAAATTGCGAATGAGTGGAAAATTTTTTTTTTTTAAAAATTGACAGTACCGTCCCTTACAGGTATGAAAATTTAAAACTGATACTTTTGTGGAAAATTTTCTTAAAAGTTCAAACTGGAGGGATAAATATGGAAATGTATTCTCTATCCGTCATAAAATTCTATACAAAATAAATATGAAAAATTATGAATACGTAGAAAAAATTTATTTTCCAAAAATTGACAGTACCGTCCCTTATAGGGATGAAAATTTGAAATTCATACTTTTGTGGGAAATTTTCTTCAGATTCAAACTGGAGTGATAAATATGGATATGTTTTCTCTATCTGTCATGAAATTCTATACAAAATAAATATGGAAAATTATGAATACGTGGAAAAAATTTTTTTTATAAAAATTGACAGTACCGTCCTTTATAGGTATGAAAATTTAAAATTCATACTTTTGTGGGAAATTTTCTTCAGATTCAAACTAGACGGATAAATATGGATATGTTTTCTCTATCCGTCATGAAATTCTATACAAAATAAATATGCAAAATTATGAATACGTGGAAAAATTTTTTTTTTTTAAATTGACAGTACCGTCCTTTACAGGTGTAAAAATTTAAAACTCATACTTTAATGGGAAATTTTCTGAAACTTCCAAACTGGAGGGATAAATATGGGTATGTTTTCTCTATCCGTCATGAAATTCTATACAAAATAAATATTAAAAATTTTAAATACGTGGAAAATTTTTTTTTTCTAAAAATTGACAGTACCGTTTCTTATAGGTATGAAAATTTAAAATTCATACATTTGTGGGAAATTTTCTTCAGATTCAAACTGGAGGGATAAATATGGATATGTTTTCTCTATCCGTCACGAAATTCTATACAAAATAAATATGAAAAATTATGAATACGTGGAAAAAATTTTTTTCCCAAAAATTGACAGTACCGTCCCTTACAGGTATGAAAATTCAAAATTGACACTTTTGTGGGAAATTTTCTCAAAAATTCAAACTGGAGGGATGAATATGGATATGTTTTCTCTATCCGTCATGAAATTCTATACAAAATAAATATGCAAAATTATGAATACGTGGAAAATTTTTTTTTTTTAAAAATTGACAGTACCGTCCCTTACAGGTATGAAAATTTACAATTGATACTTTTGTGGGAAATTTTCTTCAGATTCAAACTGGAGGGATAAATATGGATATGTTTTCTCTATCCGTCATGAAATTCTATACAAAATAAATATGAAAAATTATAAATACGTGGAAAAAAATTTTTTTCCAAAAATTGACAGTACCGTCCCTTACAGGTATGAAAATTCAAAATTGATACTTTTGTGGGAAATTTTCTTCAGATTCAAACTGGAGGGATAAATATGGAAATGTTTTCTCTATCCGTCTTAAAATTCTATACAAAATAAATATGAAAAATTGCGAATGAGTGGAAAATTTTTTTTTTTTAAAAATTGACAGTACCGTCCCTTACAGGTATGAAAATTTAAAACTGATACTTTTGTGGAAAATTTTCTTAAAAGTTCAAACTGGAGGGATAAATATGGAAATGTATTCTCTATCCGTCATAAAATTCTATACAAAATAAATATGAAAAATTATGAATACGTAGAAAAAATTTATTTTCCAAAAATTGACAGTACCGTCCCTTATAGGGATGAAAATTTGAAATTCATACTTTTGTGGGAAATTTTCTTCAGATTCAAACTGGAGTGATAAATATGGATATGTTTTCTCTATCTGTCATGAAATTCTATACAAAATAAATATGGAAAATTATGAATACGTGGAAAAAATTTTTTTTATAAAAATTGACAGTACCGTCCTTTATAGGTATGAAAATTTAAAATTCATACTTTTGTGGGAAATTTTCTTCAGATTCAAACTAGACGGATAAATATGGATATGTTTTCTCTATCCGTCATGAAATTCTATACAAAATAAATATGCAAAATTATGAATACGTGGAAAAATTTTTTTTTTTTAAATTGACAGTACCGTCCTTTACAGGTGTAAAAATTTAAAACTCATACTTTAATGGGAAATTTTCTGAAACTTCCAAACTGGAGGGATAAATATGGGTATGTTTTCTCTATCCGTCATGAAATTCTATACAAAATAAATATTAAAAATTTTAAATACGTGGAAAATTTTTTTTTTCTAAAAATTGACAGTACCGTTTCTTATAGGTATGAAAATTTAAAATTCATACATTTGTGGGAAATTTTCTTCAGATTCAAACTGGAGGGATAAATATGGATATGTTTTCTCTATCCGTCACGAAATTCTATACAAAATAAATATGAAAAATTATGAATACGTGGAAAAAATTTTTTTCCCAAAAATTGACAGTACCGTCCCTTACAGGTATGAAAATTCAAAATTGACACTTTTGTGGGAAATTTTCTCAAAAATTCAAACTGGAGGGATGAATATGGATATGTTTTCTCTATCCGTCATGAAATTCTATACAAAATAAATATGCAAAATTATGAATACGTGGAAAATTTTTTTTTTTTAAAAATTGACAGTACCGTCCCTTACAGGTATGAAAATTTACAATTGATACTTTTGTGGGAAATTTTCTTCAGATTCAAACTGGAGGGATAAATATGGATATGTTTTCTCTATCCGTCATGAAATTCTATACAAAATAAATATGAAAAATTATAAATACGTGCAAAAAAATTTTTTTCAAAAAATTGACAGTACCGTCCCTTACAGGTATGAAAATTCAAAATTGATACTTTTGTGGGAAATTTTCTTCAGATTCAAACTGGAGGGATAAATATGGAAATGTTTTCTCTATCCGTCTTAAAATTCTATACAAAATAAATATGAAAAATTGCGAATGAGTGGAAAATTTTTTTTTTTTAAAAATTGACAGTACCGTCCCTTACAGGTATGAAAATTTAAAACTGATACTTTTGTGGAAAATTTTCTTAAAAGTTCAAACTGGAGGGATAAATATGGAAATGTATTCTCTATCCGTCATAAAATTCTATACAAAATAAATATGAAAAATTATGAATACGTAGAAAAAATTTATTTTCCAAAAATTGACAGTACCGTCCCTTATAGGGATGAAAATTTGAAATTCATACTTTTGTGGGAAATTTTCTTCAGATTCAAACTGGAGTGATAAATATGGATATGTTTTCTCTATCTGTCATGAAATTCTATACAAAATAAATATGGAAAATTATGAATACGTGGAAAAAATTTTTTTTATAAAAATTGACAGTACCGTCCTTTATAGGTATGAAAATTTAAAATTCATACTTTTGTGGGAAATTTTCTTCAGATTCAAACTAGACGGATAAATATGGATATGTTTTCTCTATCCGTCATGAAATTCTATACAAAATAAATATGCAAAATTTTAAATACGTGGAAAATTTTTTTTTTCTAAAAATTGACAGTACCGTTTCTTATAGGTATGAAAATTTAAAATTCATACATTTGTGGGAAATTTTCTTCAGATTCAAACTGGAGGGATAAATATGGATATGTTTTCTCTATCCGTCACGAAATTCTATACAAAATAAATATGAAAAATTATGAATACGTGGAAAAAATTTTTTTCCCAAAAATTGACAGTACCGTCCCTTACAGGTATGAAAATTCAAAATTGACACTTTTGTGGGAAATTTTCTCAAAAATTCAAACTGGAGGGATGAATATGGATATGTTTTCTCTATCCGTCATGAAATTCTATACAAAATAAATATGCAAAATTAAGAATACGTGGAAAATTTTTTTTTTTTAAAAATTGACAGTACCGTCCCTTACAGGTATGAAAATTTACAATTGATACTTTTGTGGGAAATTTTCTTCAGATTCAAACTGGAGGGATAAATATGGATATGTTTTCTCTATCCGTCATGAAATTCTATACAAAATAAATATGAAAAATTATAAATACGTGCAAAAAAATTTTTTTCAAAAAATTGACAGTACCGTCCCTTACAGGTATGAAAATTCAAAATTGATACTTTTGTGGGAAATTTTCTTCAGATTCAAACTGGAGGGATAAATATGGAAATGTTTTCTCTATCCGTCTTAAAATTCTATACAAAATAAATATGAAAAATAGCGAATGAGTGGAAAAATTTTTTTTTCCAAAAATTGACAGTACTGTCCCTTACAGGTATGAAAATTTAAAATTGATACTTTTATGGGAAATTTTCTTCAGATTCAAACTGGCAGGATAAATATGGAAATGTTTTCTCTATCCGTCATAAAATTCTATACAAAATAAATATGAAAAATTATGAATACGTGGAAAAAAATTTTTTTCCAAAAATTGACATTACCGTCCCTTATAGGTATGAAAATGTAAAATTCATACTTTTGTGGGAAATTTTCTTCAGATTCAAACTGGAGGGAGAAATATGGATATGTTTTCTCTATCTGTCATGAAATTCTATACAAAATAAATATGAAAAATTATGAATACGTGGAAAAAAATTTTTTTATAAAAATTGACAGTACCGTCCTTTATAGGTATGAAAATTTAACATTCATACTTTTGTGGGAAATTTTCTTCAGATTCAAACTAGACGGATAAATATGGATATGTTTTCTCTATCCGTCATGAAATTCTATACAAAATAAATATGCAAAATTATGAATACGTGGAAATTTTTTTTTTTTTTAAATTGACAGTACCGTCCTTTACAGGTGTAAAAATTTAAAACTGATACTTTAATGGGAAATTTTCTTAAACTTCCAAACTGGAGGGATAAATATGGATATGTTTTCTCTATCCGTCATGAAATTCTATACAAAATAAATATTAAAAAATATAAATACGTGGAAAAAATTTTTTTTTTAAAAATTGACAGTACCGTCTCTTACAGGTATGAAAATTCAAAATTGACACATTTGTGGGAAATTTTCTTCAGATTCAAACTGGAGGGATAAATATGGATATGTTTTCTCTATCCGTCATGAAATTCTATACAAAATAAATATGAAAAATTATAAATACGTGCTAAAAAAATTTTTTCAAAAAATTGACAGTACCGTCCCTTACAGGTATGAAAATTTAAAATTGATACATTTGTGGGAAATTTTCTTCAGATTCAAACTGGAGGGATAAATATGGATATGTTTTCTCTATCCGTCATGAAATTCTATACAAAATAAATATGCAAAATTATGAATACGTGGAAATTTTTTTTTTTTTAAAAATTGACAGTACCGTCCCTTACAGGTATGAAAATTTACAATTGATACTTTTGTGGAAAATTTTCTTAAAAGTTCAAACTGGAGGGATAAATATGGAAATGTTTTCTCTATCCGTCATAAAATTCTATACAAAATAAATATGAAAAATTATGAATACGTAGAAAAAATTTATTTTCCAAAAATTGACAGTACCGTCCCTTACAGGTACGAAAATTCAAAATTGACACTTTTGTGGGAAATTTTCTTCAGATTCAAACTGGAGGGATAAATATGGATATGTTTTCTCTATCCGTCACGAAATTCTATACAAAATAAATATGAAAAATTATGAATACGTGAAAAAAAGTTTTTTCAAAAAATTGACAGTACCGTCCCTTAGAGGTATGAAAATTCAAAATTGATACTTTTTTGGGAAATTTTCTTCAGATTCAAACTGGAGGGATAAATATGGAAATGTTTTCTCTATCCGTCTTAAAATTCTATACAAAATAAATGTGAAAAATAGCGAATGAGTGGAAAAATTTTTTTTACCAAAAATTGACAGTACCGTCCCTTACAGGTATGAAAATTCAAAATTGACACTTTTGTTGGAAATTTTCTTCAGATTCAAACTGGAGGGATAAATATGGATATGTTTTCTCTATCCGTCATGAAATTCTATACAAAATAAATATGCAAAATTATGAATACGTGGAAAAATTTTTTTTTTTAAAAATTGACCGTACCGTCCTTTACAGGTGTAAAAATTTAAAATTGATACTTTAATGGGAAATTTTCTTAAACTTTCAAACTGGAGTGATAAATATGGATATGTTTTCTCTATCCGTCATGAAATTCTATACAAAATAAATATGAAAAATTATGAATACGTGGAAAATTTTTTTTTTCCAAAAATTGACAGTACAAATACAAATACAAATACAACGCCACAACAGGCAAAATGCCCAACGAGGTGGCTGATAAATCCCTTCCCTTACAGTAATCATCCCTTACAGGTATGAAACTTTAAAACTGATACTTTTGTGGGAAATTTTCTTCAGATTCAAACTGGAGGGATAAATATGGATATGTTTTCTCTATCCGTCATGAAATTCTATACAAAATAAATATGAAAAATTATGAATACGTGGAAAAAATTTTTTTTATAAAAATTGACAGTACCGTCCTTTATAGGTATGAAAATTTAACATTCATACTTTTGTGGGAAATTTTCTTCAGATTCAAACTAGACGGATAAATATGGATATGTTTTCTCTATCCGTCATGAAATTCTATACAAAATAAATATGCAAAATTATGAATACGTGGAAATTTTTTTTTTTTTTAAATTGACAGTACCGTCCTTTACAGGTGTAAAAATTTAAAACTGATACTTTAATGGGAAATTTTCTTAAACTTCCAAACTGGAGGGATAAATATGGGTATGTTTTCTCTATCCGTCATGAAATTCTATACAAAATAAATATTAAAAAATATAAATACGTGGAAAAAATTTTTTTTTTAAAAATTGACAGTACCGTCTCTTACAGGTATGAAAATTCAAAATTGACACATTTGTGGGAAATTTTCTTCAGATTCAAACTGGAGGGATAAATATGGATATGTTTTCTCTATCCGTCATGAAATTTTATACAAAATAAATATGAAAAATTATAAATACGTGCTAAAAAAATTTTTTCAAAAAATTGACAGTACCGTCCCTTACAGGTATGAAAATTTAAAATTGATACATTTGTGGGAAATTTTCTTCAGATTCAAACTGGAGGGATAAATATGGATATGTTTTCTCTATCCGTCACGAAATTCTATACAAAATAAATATGAAAAATTATGAATACGTAGAAAAAAATTTTTTTCCAAAAATTGACAGTACCGTCCCTTACAGGTATGAAAATTCAAAATTGACACTTTTGTGGGAAATTTTCTCAAAAATTCAAACTGGAGGGATAAATATGGATATGTTTTCTCTATCCGTCATGAAATTCTATACAAAATAAATATGCAAAATTATGAATACGTGGAAATTTTTTTTTTTTTAAAAATTGACAGTACCGTCCCTTACAGGTATGAAAATTTACAATTGATACTTTTGTGGGAAATTTTCTTCAGATTCAAACTGGAGGGATAAATATGGATATGTTTTCTCTATCCGTCATG